>NC_037673.1:130620584-130821156 GCF_003255815.1 Theropithecus gelada | reverse complement strand
TTTTTTTTTTTTTTTTTTTTTTTTTGAGACTGAGTCTGGCTCTGTCGCCCAGGCTGGAGTGCAGTGGCCGGATCTCAGCTTGCTGCAAGCTCCGCCTCCCGGGTTTACGCCATTCTCCTGCCTCAGCCTCCCGAGTAGCTGGGACCACAGGCGCCCGCCACTTCGCCCGGCTAGTTTTTTTGTATTTTTTAGTAGAGACGGGGTTTCACCGTGTTATCCAGGATGGTCTCGATCTCCTGACCTCGTGATCCACCCGTCTCGGCCTCCCAAAGTGCTGGGATTACAGGCTTGAGCCACCGCGCCCGGCCATTTTTTTTTTTTTTTTTGAGACGGAGTCTCGCTCTGTCACCCAGGCTGGAGTGCAGTGGCCGGATCTCAGCTCACTGCAAGCTCCACCTCCCGGGTTCACGCCATTCTCCTGCCTCAGCCTCCCGAGTAGCTGGGACTACAGGCGCCTGCCACCTCGCCGGGCTAAGTTTTTGTATTTTTAGTAGAGACGGGGTTTCACTGTGTTAGCCAGGATGGTCTCGATCTCCTGACCTCGTGATCCGCCCGCCTCGGCCTCCCAAAGTGCTGGGATTACAGGCTTGAGCCACCGCGCCCGGCCTATTTAGTCTTAAGTACTCCCAAACCTAGTATACTTATACCCCAGAGAAGGTACTCAGAAAATACTTACAAAATCGACTGAAGCAATAGAGTAAAAAGCTACTGGTCCCTTTTTAGGTCTGCCCTTAGAAACATAGGTAAGCCCATTCCTCCACATTCAGGTCTTGTCTTGGGAGGTGGGGCACATACAGAGGTCCTCTTCCGTATGGGTGTCAAGGATCTAATCAAATCCTCAGTTGCTCGTGAAGTATTTCAGTCCCAAACAGCACACCCCACTTGATTTTCAGGATGGTTTGTTTTTCTTAAAAAAGTATTCTTTTAGTTTTAATCTGAACCTGGGGAAAAGCTTCAGGTTGGTTTTTGGGATGCTATTATGTTTTTAAAATTGGCTGTTATCTCAATGCAGTACTCCTGACAAAAAATAAATAAATAAGTAAAACCAGCTGTTACAAAGGGGCTACTGTTTTTAGCCAGGGGGCAATGTGAATTGCGAGTTTGTGGCTTTTTGGATCTTCTCATGTAATACTTAAAAACTTATTGGGCAGTCCTTGGGTGTCCTATAGTGAAGTTCTTGGGGCCCAGCCAGGGAGGAGCTAGATAGTTTCTGGCTGCTGGAGTATACCTTATGGGGCAGGGGCAGAGGCAGAGGTAGGCAGGGAGTGAGGTGAGCCTTTATTTTTTTATTTTATTTTATTTTATTTTTTTTTTTGAGACGGAGTCTCGCTCTGTCACCCAGGCTGGACTGCAGTGGCCGGATCTCAGCTCACTGCAAGCTCCGCCTCCCAGGTTCACGCCATTCTCCGGCCTCAGCCTCCCGAGTAGCTGGGACTACAGGCGCCCGCCACCTCGCCCGGCTAGTTTTTTGTATTTCTTAATAGAGACGGGGTTTCACCGTGTTAGTCAGGATGGTCTCGATCTCCTGACCTCGTGATCCGCCCGTCTCGGCCTCCCAAAGTGCTGGGATTACAGGCTTGAGCCACCGCGCCCGGCCTGAGCCTTTATTTTTAATTTTTTTTTTAGACAGAGTCTCACTTTGTCACCCAGACTGGAGTGCAGCAGCACGATCTCGGCTCACTGCAACCTCTGCCTCCAAGGCTCAAGTGATTCTAGCACCTCAGCCTCCTCAGTAGCTGGGATTACAGCCGGGTACTACCACACCCAGCTAATTTTTGTATTTTTAGTAGAGATGGTTTTGCCATGTTTTCCAGGCTGGTCTTGAACTCCTGGCCTCAAGTGATCTGCCCACCCTCCCAAAATGCTAGGATTACAGACATGAGCCACTGCACCTGGCCGAGCCTTTATTTTTTAACTGCTGTGGTAGATTCTTTCCTTTTTGTTTCTAAGAGATTTTCTGATTTTCCTTTTTTTTTTTGAGACGGAGTTTTGCTCTTGTTGCCCAGGCTGGAGTGCAATGGTTCAGCTCACTGCAACCTCTGCCTTGCAAGTTTAAGTGATCCCTTGCCTCAGCCTCCCGAGTGGCTGGGATTACAGGCACCTGCCACCACGCCCGGCTATTTTTTGTATTTTTAGTAGAGATGGGGTTTCACCATGTTGGCCAAGCTGTTCTCCAACTCCTGACTTCAGTTGATCTGCCCACTTCAGCCTCCCAAAGTGTTGGGATTACAGGCGTGAGCCACCATGCCTGGAAAGGTTTTCTGATTTTTTATATCAGTTCTCCATTATACTTCTCTGTCTTATATGTTTTCTGAAAGGTATCTGAACTCCTTCCAGTCATGTTGGGTATTAGAGATCAGAACACCTAATGACATTGGGCTGCAGACCCCAGTAGGAGACTGAGGAGGTTTGGCACGTCCCAAACATTATAGACCAGTGTGAAATATGTGTGTGTGTGTGTGTGTGTGTGTGTTAGGGTCTTTCTGAAACATCCTAAAGGGGTCTTATACTTAAAAAATGTACAGAGCCCCTGCCCTGGGATGTTCATTCTTGACACTGTCATTGCACAGTGTGAGTCTACGGAGAAGAGTCCTCAGGCATGAAATTATCATCTTGAAACCAGTGCTGCCATCTTACTAATCATTAGCAGTTAGCTATGTGGAAGAAACCTATACAGAGGCCATACTTCTATAGCATTTTTATATTATTTTATTTTTGTTTTTTGAGACAAGAGTCTCGCTGTGTCACCCAGGCTGGAGTGCAGTGGCCGGATCTCTGCTCACTGCAAGCTCCGCCTCCCGGGTTTACGCCATTCTCCTGCCTCAGCCTCCCGAGCAGCTGGGACTACAGGCGCCCACCACCACGCCCGGCTAGTTTTTCGTGTTTTTTTTAGTAGAGACAGGGTTTCACCGTGTTAGCCAGGATGGTCTTGATCTCCTGACCTCGTGATCCACCCATCTCGGCCTCCCAAAGTGCTGGGATTACAGGCTTGAGCCACCGCGCCCAGCCAGTCTATAGCATTTTTGAATTGTGTGTTGCAACTTCCTTCAAATAAAACTTATATTTTTCTAAGTAGCCAGGTTTAACTTTAGTCTGTTGATGCCACTGTAAGTGAAATTCAGCTGATTCTGAAAGGTGAGATACTTCGTGGGTGCATAGAGTTTTGCCAGTTTTGTTTTGTGCATAGAGTTTTGCCTGTTGCTCAGGCTGGAGTGCAGTGACTTGCTCACAGCTAACTGCAGCCTTGACCTCCCAGGCTCAAGTGATCCTTGCACCTTAGCCTCCCCAGTAGCTGGGACTACAGGTGTGCGCCACTATGCTTGGTTAATTTTTGTAGAGACCAGGTTTCGCTGTGTTCTCCAGGCTGGTCTCAAATGATCCAACTGCCTCAGCCTCCCAAAGTGCTGGTGCGAGTCACTGTGCCTGTTGAATCTTTAAGACTTATAGATAAGCCCATTCTGAGAACGAGTCATCTGATCTGTGTACCATGACAAATTTGTGTGGTATTGAAGGCTGTCCCCTCTCCATTGAAGGCCACTGGAAAGAGAGCCATGAGGACTTTGCAGCAGTTTTGTCCTTTGCCTGCAGTTTTTGCACACATGCTAGAGGATGCTGATAAACATTAGGCAACATTGCCAGCCCATAGACAAAATACTCCTGATGTCCAGCCATACACCTGAAAACGTCTGTTGTTGTTCTGCCCAGAATTGATCTTTAGCTAAAAAATTAGAGTTTAGTTGAGTTTTAAAGCTAGCTACCAAGTGGGAGTAAATTTCCTGGCATTGTTGGTATCTCAAGACAGACAGTGATGATGATTTGGAGGCACAGGCTCTTTAAGATTTTAAAAATACTTTATGGCTATTCTGCAGCTTTGAGGCAAGTACAGCTCTGCAATCTGTCCAGCTCTTTTTTTAAGTCTGAGAAAAGAAATGAGCATTGGTTTCTGACAGGTGGGATTTGTTGGACAGTTGCAGTATATGATTTTTTTTTTCTTTTGAAAGGGGATTCAAACACACATACGTTGAGTAAACAATCTTGATTATCTAACTGCCATCCTAGGCTCCTGCTAGCAGCCTTTGTGGTTGCTCACCTTACCAATTAATGAGCGATAATTAACAAAGAGCAGCAGCTGACTCAGGAAAGGTGTCATTGCTATGACTGTCAGAGTTGATATTTCCAAGGTAATGTCTTAAGGAGAAAGGAGTGATTGACTAGGAAGCTATCATTACTGACTCAAAGAAGCTGTCAACCTAATTATGTGGTCCGTTTTTTCTGAGAACATTTTTATCCCAAGAGGGAAAATGGCAGTATGAAAAGTGACTATGAAGGTCAGCCGTGGTGGCTCACACCTGTAATCCTAACACTATGGGAGGCCGAGGCAGGCAGATCATGAGGTCAGGAGTTCGAGACCAGTCTGACCAACATGGTGAAACCCCCATCTCTACTAAAAATACAAAATTTAGCTGGGCGTGGTGGTGCGTGCCTGTAATCCCAGCTACTCAAGAGGCTGAGGCAAGAGAATCACTGGAACCTGGGAGGCAAAGGTTGCAGTGAGCGGAGATCGCACCACTGCACTCCAGCCTGGGCAACAGAGCGAGACTTTGTCTCAAAACAAAAAATAATAAACAAAAAGAAAAGTGACTATGAAATTTGAAAGCCCAGGTGCATTGGCTCATGCCTATAATCCCAGCACTTTGGGAGTCTGATGAGGTGGGCAGATCATTTGAGGTTCAGAGTTCAAGATCAGCCTGGCCAACATGACAAAACCCCATCTACTAAAAATACAAAAATTAGCCAGGTGTGGTAGTACATGCCTGTAGTCCCAGTTACTGTGGAAGCTGAGGCAGGAGAATCACTTGAGCCTGGAAGTTGGAGGTTGTAGTGAGCCGAGATTGTACCACTGTACTCTAGCCTGGGTGATGGGGTGAGACAGTTTCAAAAAAAAAAGAAAGAAAAAGAAATTTCAAAGAAAAGTAAGAAAAACAAGTGTGCCTGATTTTGTGCATTTTGTTATCTTGGTAAGCTCTGAGGTACTAGAGCTGCCGCTTCCTTGGTGGAAGCAGCTGTGATTCTAAGATGGTGCAAATGTTGGTATTAAAAAAAAAAAAAAAAATCAACCTGGCCTGGTGGCTCCGCCTGTAATCCCAGCACTTTGGAAAGCCGAGGTGGGAGAATTGCTTGAGCCCAGGAGTTCCAGACCAGCCTGGGCAGGATAGTGAGACTTTTGTCGCAACAAAAAATAAAATAAAAACTATCTGGGCATGGTGGCACATGCCTATGGTCCCAGCTACTCAAGAGGCTGAGGTGGGAGGATCACTTGAGCCTGGGAGGTTGAGGCTGCAGTCAGCCATGATCGTACCACTGCACTCCAGCTTGGGTGACAGAGTGAGACCCTGTCTCAAAGAAAAGTTAAAAAAAAAATCAGCCGTCAGATTAGTTAAATCAGAGGTCTTGTTGTACCCCAAGATAAACGCTCATTGGAGCTACTTGTCTTTTACTCTTTATCCACTAGAAATAGAAGCCAGAAAAGGTGTGTCTCATCCCACAGACCAGTCTTGTCTGGAGCTCATGAGTCAGTAGTGGATCACCTGCAGACACCTGTGGAAAAGACGGTATTCACAGCAGCCCAAACCGGCAGCAGCTGTGTGCTTCCATAGCATTGGTCTGTCCTGTCATTTGAGAGATGACTTAGGGGATTTTTTTCTCTTTGGACTTAAGATGGTTACTTTAGGCATTCCCCTAAATGATGAAAGTCTTCTTATAATTTGCTTTTGCTGAGGAATTTTGTTTTTTTTTCATCTCAAAAAGACTGACTGGGACCGGGCGCAGTGGCTCACGCCTCTAATCCCAGCACTTTGGGAGGCCGATGTGGGTGGATCATGAGGTCATGAGTTCAAGACCAGCCTGGCCAAGATGGTGAAACCCCGTCTCTACTAAAAACTACAAAAATTAGCCAGGTGCAGTGGCAGGCACCTATAATCCCAGCTACTTGGGAGGCTGAGGCAGGAGAATTGCTTAAACCCAGGCAGCAGAGGTTGCAGTGAGCCGAGATCGCGCCACTGCACTCCAGCCTGGGTGACAGAGTGAGACTCCATCTCAAAAAAAAAAAAAAAAAAAAGCACTGACTGGCCTACCTAGGAAACAGGTCATACCTTGAAATCTCTGATTACTAAAAAGACTCTCAGATTGATTCACTTGCACTGCTAAATGTTAAGGAAATTCATTCAAATACAAGGTGACAGCCAAAGTGATTTTTTCACACCCTGCTTAAAAGTTGTCTAAAGCCAAGTTTAAATTTACCAGAGGTGCTAGAGAGTACCCAGAAAGAATAGCTCTGCTTCATTTCACCACTATTTGAAGACATGCTTTTACAGTTTCTAATAGTGTGAAATCCAGAAATATATAACCTTCACATCTAAATATCCTGACTCAATGTGAAATGTTGTGAATTACTACCTGAACTGACTGCTTTTAATTTAGAACAATAAGTGTTTGTGTGACTCTGTTTTTAGAACCTTTGACTGCAAAGCATGCCAGGAAAAGTATTTTAAGCATTTCCATTATCACTTAAATTGTGAACATTTATAGATTGCAAGTGACAAGACAGGAAAATCAAGTTCTGGCTTCCAAATGGATGGTGTGGTCAATGTTTTGCTGAATTTTCTGTATGTTGTAAAATATTAATAATTTCTGAGTATACTTACTGTCTGGATAGTACATAAATATTACATCACTGCTATATTTTAATTTATGAAGATGAATTTGAGTCACTGGACTACGTGGTTATATAACTTTTTCTTTTCTTTTTTTCCCAGCATCAAAGCTAAGCCAGAAGATTTATCACATTTTCATCATCAGCTACAGGATTAGACAGGAGGCTGGGATGAATGTGACATAGACCACAGCAGCTCTCTTAAGACTCCTGGTATTACCAACATAAAGAGGCAGGTGGAATGAGAAGGACTCTGTCTAGATTGGCTTTTTTAACATTCTCATTTTTTCCAGTAGTTACCACTGTAAAAGCATGCATGGATATTTATGTATTTATAAATCATGTACTCTAAGATGAGTTCATCAACATTGTAAAAGCCCTCTTTTCTATTTTCAGGGTTTTTTTTTTGTTTTTTTTCTTACCAACAAGGTCTCTGTCACCCAGGCGGGAGTACAAAGGTGCAGTATTGGCTCATTGCAGCCTTGAACTCCTGGCCTCATATTTTCAGGGTTTTTTGTTTTTCGTTTTGTTTTTTTGAGACAGAGTTTTGCTCTGTCACCTAGGCAGGAGTGCAGTGGCGCGGTATATTTTCAGTTTTTAAATGTCAGAATTTTTGTTTAAAATGCCTTTTTGGGCTGGGCACAGTGGCTCACACATGTAATAATCCCAGCACTTTGGGAGGCCGAGATGAGCGGATCACCTGAGGTTAGGAGTTTGAGACCAGCCTGGCCAACACGGTGAAACCCCGTCTCTACTAAAAATACAAAAAAAATTAGCTGGGCGTGGTGGCAGACATCTGTAATCCCAGCTACTCAGGAGGCTGAGGCAGAAGAATCGCTTGAACCTGGGAGGTGGAGGTTGCAGTGAGCCAAGATCGCACCGTTGCACTCCATCCTTGGTGACAAAAGTGAAACACTCTCAAAAAAATAAAAATGATAAAATAAAATGCCTTTTTGTTGTTGATGTAATGGCAGGTAATGAATTTTATAGTTTAGATTTTTCGACAATGTACCTTTAAGTGCAATTCTCTTTTATGGCCTTTTTCTTCCCCCACCAAGGCAAATCATATCCTTTAATTCCTATTTCCACCTGAAATTTATACCATACCTATACCCAACTACCACACATACTCATCCTTTTTTAAGAAATGAGAATCAAATCATAGACTTGAAGTACCCACCAGCTCATGGAAAGAGGCAGCCTACCAAAAAGCATCTGGCCTTAGTTTAAAACGCATTGACACAGGATTCCAGGGCTTTGTCTGGTCAGCAAGTTGATTTGTAAATTCTGTCTCCCAGTCTGCTTTTCTGGAGGAAGCCTGAGGCTTGGGTCTTCTAGACTTGAGGAACCACCTTGCACACAGCCTCTGAAGAAATGCTTGTTGCAGTCCTGCTTTGCTCTGAAATTTTGCTGTTAATGTTCCTCAACTAAGTGTCTGTTCTGTACCCCCTCTCTGCTCCTCTTTCTTGTTTAGTCCGCTCCATTAAGTAAATAGGTCTAGGCATAAATACTGGGAGAGGGGCTTCATTTGGGAGGCAGTAGTGTAAGTTTATCACAGGAGGGGTCACTCAACAGTGGCAGGCGCTGTGCTTGGTACTAGCGATAGTGGCAAATAAGACGTTGGACCCTGCAGTCCGGGCATGGTGGCTCACGCCTGTAATCCTAGCACTTTGGGAGGCAAGGTGGTCAGATCACAAGGTCAGGAGTTTGAGACCAGCCCAGCCAACATGGTGAAACTCCACCTCTACTAAAAATACAAAAATTAGCTGGGTGTGGTGGTGTGTGCCTGTAGTCCCAGCTACCCAGGAAGCTGGGGCAGGAGACTCGCTGGAACCCAGGAGGCAGAGGCTGCAGTGAGCCAAGATTACACCACTGCACTCCAACCTGGGCAGCAGAGCAAGACTCCATCTTAAAAAAAAAAAAAAAAAAAAGCATTTTCTTAGTCTGAGTAGGATGCTATGAAAAAAAGAGAAGAAAATGCATTTCCATTGGTTTCTCATGAATTCCATTTCTTTATATGATATGATGCCCTGAAAAAATAATAATAGCCTTTCAGGAATGCATGCACTACATAAAGCAAGTTTAAATTGTGGAATGATTTCCCTTCCATTGCTTTTATTTATTTTTGTTTTTTCAGAGCCGGGGTCTATCACTCTGTCACCCAGGCTGGAGTGCAGTGGTGCAATCATAGCTCACTGCAGCCTCAGACTACTAGCCTCAAGTGATTGTCTTGCCTCAGCCTCCCAAAGTGCTAAGAATACAGGCAGGAGCTACTAAACCTGGCCTCCTTTAGTTTGTTTTTGAAGACTTCTCTAGTTAATCAAAATCAAGTTTTGTTTCAATTTTCTAATAGGTTTTCTCTCATTGTTTCCTCACTTAAACTGCTTTTCTTCTCGTGTTTTACAATTTCTGTGGCTGTCTCACATATAAAATTAACCAGTATTTTAGAATTTCATCCTTTATTTCTGGAATAGAAAATGGCAAAGAAATCTAAATGTTTGCATTTCAGCAATAGTCATATAGGTAAAATGGCCCACTGTCAGCCTTGAAACAGTACCTCATATCACATAGAAGTTCATATACAGTGTCTTGCTGAAGACTTGGGGTAAAGATAGAGTGAGATCATAGGAAGGGACAAGTAATAAATAGGAGGAGAACTTTTTTTTTTTTTTTTAATCCAAACTACGCCTAGAAAACTGCTTTCTGAAACATTCCTTAGTTTGTGGCTCACCTGATAATCTACCTTATCAGGAGGTAAGGATTCTCTCTGAACTCAGGATCCATTTGGATCAGTGGCCTACCTATGGGCAATGAGAGGAATCATATTAACTGTCACTGTCCATCCTCTGATGCTTTGTAGTCTGTAGTAAAATACGTACTGTCCCATCTAAAATACGAGAATTGTGTTACCCTAAATGTCAGATAAGTTGGTGTTTCTCAGCTCTCCAGCTCTAAAGAATCCCTGCTGGGTATCCCTTTATATCTGGAAGGAGACTGTCAGCTTCTGGTATCTAAGACCTGTGTGCCCTAAAACATCTAGTTATGGCTGTCATTCTTAACTAGTTTAGGGATAACTTTCTGTAGGAGTAAGAGTAAACACAGATCTTCAGAGGCAAGCATTTTAGAACTTATTGAAGACTTTTGGTCATATGGAAACTTCATTCAACAAAGAGTGCACCCTTAAAAAAAATCTCTACTGTCATTGGGTATGTGTATCTGTGTGTGTGTGTGTGTATATACATACATACATATACATATAGATATAAAATGAAAAGCCAGGCAAGATTGTTTCTTCTCCAAAGTTCACTTTGTCTGTTCTTTTTTTTTTTCTAAGTTAGAGACAAGATCTTGGTATGTTGCCCAGGCTAGAGTACAATGGCTGTTCACAGGTGCAGTCACAGTGCACTACAGCCTTGACCTTCTGGCCTCAAGCCATCTTCCCACCTCAGCCTCCAGAGTGGCTGGGATTACAGATGCATGCTGCGCATAGCTCACTCTGCCTTTTCTAAAGTTAGGACTCCTGGGGCTAGGTGGTGGTGGTGTTGGTTACTCTTCTGATTTTGGTTTGGAAGGTTTTCACAATGACTGCAGTAGGGTCAGAGTCCTCTGCATGTGCTCAAATCAGTGATGGATGTGGGCCTGAAGCCCTGCTCATCTACACACACTAGACCAAATGAGGAGATAGGGTAAAAAGACTATCATCTGAACAGATTGCTTGGAAATCAAAGAACAGAAAATAAAAATTGAGGCTGGGTGCAGAGGCTCCATGCCTATAATCCCAGCACTTTGGGAGGTGGGAAAATCGCTTGAATCCAGGAGTTCAAGACCAGCCTAGGTAACATAGTAAGACCCCATCTCTACAAAACAATTTGAAAAAATAGGCATGGTGGTGCACACCTGTATGTAGTTCCAGCTACTTGGGAGGCTGAGGTGGGAGGATTGCTTGAGGCCAGGAGGTTGAGGTTGCAGTGAGCCATGATAGAGCTGCTGTACTCCAGCCTGGCCAATGAGTGAGACCTTGTCTCAGAAAAGAAAGATGGAGAGAGGATGAGTGACATTGACACTATTTAGCCCCTATTCTTACCTACACTAGAGCTAGAGCTTTTTTCCTTGATGTTGTGTCAGACAGGGATGCCTCTTTAGAATATAAACCAGTGGTCCTAACCCAAGTCCTTTCTTTCCCAGCCTTATAGACTAATGAACCAATGAACCCAAAGTATCCTTGAATGTAGCCCCCTCCAGCCTCATTTGCCTTGGAGAATGTTGCTGTTAGGGGTCTGAGGCAGGTCTTGGTCCTCACTCCTCACCTAATATGACAGAGAGACAATGAACAGTAAAGAGGTCAACTTTGAGCTGTGTGGACCTAGTGACTAAAGTTCTTGCTTTGCTATGAAAGTTGGCACCAAAATCTCATGCTTCTAGGGCTGCATTTTCCATTCCCTCTGACACTTTCATAGTAAGAATGTTGAATTGTCCCTAGTAGGTGTGAGCTGGTAGATAGTCCTTCAAATTGAGTGTACTTTACCTCAGTGTAGGCATTTGCAAAGTGGGGATGATTCTTACTTCAAACTTTATTGGAGGATTCAGTGGAAAAATGAATGTCTATTAGTACCTGGCACTTAGTAGGCTCTCACTGCTTCATTCCTGCCCTGGTTTCCCTCTAAGCCCAAGGAGGAAAGATAGGAAAGCTTTTCAACTAACTTAGATTTACACAAAACAGGTGCCCACAATCATCCCATTCAACCAGGGTCCATCCCTGCAAAGGGCTGCAAAAGTGGACCTTTTCGGTTTAATTTGTGGCGCAGAGCCCAACAGGCAATCTGGCACCCATTAGATGCTAGGTAAATGTCAGATACTAGGTGCATTGTCACCCCTGTACCGCTGGATCTAGGAGGTCTGGAGCTTGTGCAGCCTGTGGGTATGTGCCTTTCATTGTGAGCATGGCCTTTGCTCCAGCACAGGAGGCTTATCCTAGAGTTTGTTTGTTTTTGTTTTTGTTTTCTTGAGATGGAGTTTTGCTCTTGGTGCCCAGGCTGGAGTTCAGTGGTGCGATCTTGGCTCACTGCAACCTCTGCCTCCTGGCTTCAAGCGATTCTCCTTCCTCAGCCTCCTGAGTAGCTGGGATTACAGGTGCCCGCCACCACACCCAGCTAATTTTTTTGTATTTTTAGTAGAGATGGGGTTTCATCATGTTGGCCAGGCTGGTCTCAAACTCCTAACCTCAGGTAATCCACCAGCCTTACCCTCCCAAAGTGCAGGGATTACAGGCATGAGCCACCATGCCCAGCCTGTCCTGGAGTTTTGTCCTATAAACTGACTAGATTCCTTATCACTCTGGCTGTGAATTTTGGGCCCCAGCTCACTACAGAACCCAATTCCCCTTAAATCAGCTATTTTCAACATCTCAGGTGGTAAGACTATGACTCAGATTCCTTCTTTTTGTATTCACCAAATTATCTTTTATGATGATTTTCTACTTTTTCAACAAAAAACAGAACTGCTATTTAAGCCGGGAGTGGTGGCCCATGCCTGTAATCCTAGCTACTCAGGAGGCTGAGGCACAAGGATTGCTTGAGCCCAGCAGTTTTGAGTCCAGCCTGGTCAACATACGAGACCCTGTCTCTAAATAAATAAATAAAATTAGCTGAGGTGGCACGTGCCTGTAGTCCCAACTACTCAGGAGGCTGATGTTGGAACTGCTTGAGCCCAAGGGTTCCAGGCTGTAGTGAGCTGTGATCATGTGACTGCATTCCAGACTGGACAAGGAAGTGAGACCCACTTAAAATGTGCCCAGAAGCTCAGAGCTTGGACCCTAGAGGTCCCCTGTTACTCTACAGGACTCCTGCTGACAGCCTATGCATGCTTGGCCAGAAGCTGTCTGGAAACTAGTTCTCAATCTTTGGCATTAATAAAATTTCAGTCTTTGGTACTTGTATTGTTATTCTTAGAGCCTAATCCCTGACTTGGTTTTGAGAGGAAGCCATAGTGATTGTAGTCTCAAGCTGCCCTGTGCAAAAGAAGACCAAGCCCCAGTCAAAGAATTAATGTAGCAAGACCCTGTCTCTATCAAAACAAACAAACAAACAAACAAAAACTGTCTAAGCACTAAGACAGGAACTTTTTCCTACAGATTAGTTTATCAAACTCGCCACCCCTAAGCCCTGGTATTGCCTTGGCTGGCTTGCAGAAGGTTCTTTGTCTTTATTCTAAAGGCAACTTTCCAGCTGATGTTCCAGCGTTTCCACCTCAAACCACAACCTTATGGCCCATACAGGAATACTCCTACGACCAAAGATCTCTGCTACACAGCAAGGTTACCAGTTTAGCTTTTCTTTGGAGTGCTATTTCTCATCTGTAGCTGAAACTAATAACACGGGCTGAAGTCTCTGGACTTCACCCTGTTGTCTGCCCAGTATGGTCATTAGGCCAAGCAAAAGCATTTTTTTCTATAGGAAGGGGAAAATATCCCTCAGATTTAAAATGAGGTTAACAGCTAAGCAACTTCCTGTTGTTTTCTTTGTACTAACATCAACACAAAAACATAAAATTTCCAATTCAGTCTTATACAATGACTTTATATAGGGGCCAGCCAAAGAACTTCAACCCTTTCTGTTTGATATTCTCCTGTTCAGGAGTGCTGCTAGTCCAGCACTCCTGTACTGGTTTGTTATGGTATTGGCAAAAGATCTTGTTTGTAAAGGGTTAAAGGAAGAGGGCAATATATCCCTTGGGCTTCAGAAATAAAGCAGTAAAACCAACCCTTTGCTCTTTATTTGAGATGGAGTCTCGCTCTGTCACCCAGGCTGGAATGCAATGGCGCAATCTCAGCTCACTGCAACCTCCGCCTCCAGGGTTCAAGCAATTCTCCTGCCTCAGCCTCCTGAGTAGCTGGGATTACAGGCGCCCTCCACCACCCCTGGCTAATTTTTAATTTTAGTAGGGACGGGGTTTCGCCACATTGACCAGGCTGGTCTCTAATTCCTGACCGCAGGTGATCCACCTGCCTCAGTCTCCCAAAGTGCTGGGATTACAGGCGTGAGCCGCCACGGCACCCAGTCCCCTTTGCTCTTAGGGGGATTTGCCTCAAGTGCTTTTATGTTTGCATTTTGGCAGTCTTAAAGACACAGTAGAGAACAACTCCTGCATTCCAGAAGAATGACTAAATTGTTCAGGTTGATGGAACCCGAGGGGAACTTTTCAGAGGGGGATCTTTTCAGAGACAGGCTTCAATTCCCTTTACAGGAGTTCCCAGCCCAGTGGCACTTTATGAATCTGTCTTCCAAATAAGACTTCAGAGGAGCCAACCTCCCCTAAAAGACTACAGAAGTATCATACTTGTAACCAAGACTGTTACTATTATATAAAGACTTTCTCTAATTGGCTAAAAGGTTACTTTGCTTTCTCCAGGCAGAGCCCACGCTATTCCTATTAGAGTCTTCCCAAATATATTAATCCAGAAGTCACTGATGAACAAAAGCAACATGTGGCCAAGCTTTAGCATTTACTTCCTGAAAGTTATTTCATATGCAAGTTTCTCACGCATATCTCTGAATCTTCCATATGGCAAAGAGAACTCTGGAGCCCAAGTTCTTCCAGGGTTCTTGATTTCAGCCATCAAGGAACTAATGTTGAGCTGTGGAGCAGTCAGATAACCAACAAGGTTTGTAGTGGGCACAGCTCATTCATCTTTTTGGCTCAACTAAAAATTCCTAGGCCATCCTGTGAACACAAGAAGCACTGAAACCTCAAGATATTTCTGACAAAATTGTTTTAAAAAGCTGTAGTGATGGTGAGGAGAATTCATTGAAGGAAGAATGGCACACATTTAATTGTGTCTTCTTTGTTCAAACAATAAAGTCCTTTCAACAATAAAATTTAGTTTCTAATATCTTTGCTGTCATATACTAGAATGACTGATGACAACTAATCTTTCCCCCATCTGGTAACAGTTAATTCCCCCCATAACTAGATGGGAACTAAAGTAATAGAGCTACCATCTTGGCATAAGGCCTCTGTCCTACGGATAATTTCATTTACCATGAATAGCTTTCCAACTATTCACTTTTCTATTTAAATACATGATTCTCACATAACTCAGATTCCACTTGGACTCTACATTGTTGAATGCAATGGAAAAGAACTGTCATAAATACCATCAAGACTATAAAATTTGATCCCTACTTCTTAAAACCTGGGAGAACTGAAATATGAAACACCTTAGACGTAACTCTGAAGTATACTATGATCCTCAGAGTTATCTCTTAAAGAATACTAAATGAGGCCGGGCGCGGTGGCTCAAGCCTGTAATCCCAGCACTTTGGGAGGCCGAGATGGGTGGATCACGAGGTCAGAAGATCGAGACCATCCTGGCGAACACGGTGAAACCCCGTCTCTACTAAAAAATACAAAAAACTAGCCGGGCGAGATGGCGGGTGCCTGTAGTCCCAGTTACTTGGGAGGCTGAGGCAGGAGAATGGCGTAAACCCGGGAGGCGGAGCTTGCAGTGAGCTGAGATCCGGCCACTGCACTCCAGCCCGGGCGACAGAGCGAGACTCCGTCTCAAAAAAAAAAAAAAAAAAAAAAAAGAATACTAAATGAATAAATAGGCAGTTAACTTTGTTTAATGGGCATTAAACAGACGGTTACTAATACCACACCTTTAATAACTTACTTCTCTGCTATCTTCCACCTACATGAGTGAATTTAGAGCTGTGGAGCAGTCAGATATCAACAAGATTTGTAATGGGCACAGCTCATTCATCTTTTTGGCTCAACTAAAAATTCCTAGGCCATCCTGTGAACACAAGAAGCATGGAAAGTTATTCATATTAATGAAACTTGGTGTGTGGGGTGGGGGGGGTGGAGGAGAGAAATCCTATAGACTCAAGGATATTTCCAGGAAGGGGAAAAATGTGGCTTATTGATAAGTCAGTCCTTTATATAGAAACCAGAAAGTGTTCCTAAAGTCAGTGGAAAACAGTAGTCAAGAAAGCACTTTCAGCTGAGTGCAGTGGCTCATGCCTGTAATCCCAGTGCTTTGGGAGGCTGAGACAGGATGATCAGTTGAGCCCAGGACTTTGAGACCAGCCTGGCCAACATAGTGAGACACCGTCTCTACAAAAGTAAAAAAATTAGCTGGGTGTGGGGGCATGCACCTGTAGTCTCAGCTGCTCAGGAGGTTGAGGTGGTAGGACGGCTTAAGCCTGGGAGGTTGAGACTGCAGTGAGCTGCCTGGAGGCACTGCATCCAGCCTGGGAAACAGAGCAAGACCCTGTCTCAAAAAAAAAAAGGAAACCTTTTCACTGGAGTAGACACAAGTCTGTATAAAACTAAATAAATTAAAGTATTTCCACAAATTGGGATGAATGTTGAAGTTCTATAGAATTTCTAAAACCAATCTCAGCCTCTGAAAAGATAGCACATTTCTGGATAAGACCACATAGGGTTCAAATCCTAGTTCTATAACTTACTGGCTGGTTGATCTTGAGCAAGTCACTTCATCTATCTGTGCCTAGTTTCATCATCATCTTTGTTTTTTTTTTTTGAGCCGGAGTCTCGCTGTTGCCTAGGCTGAAATGCAGTGGTGAGGTCTCGGCTCACTGCAACCTCTGCCTCCCAGGTTCAAGTGATTCTCCTGCCTCAGCCTCCCGAGTAGCTGGGATTACAGGCACATGCCACCATGCCTGGGTAATTTTTGTATTATTAGTAGAGACGGGGTTTCGCCATGTTGGCCGGGCTGGTCTTGAACTCCTGACCTCAGGTGATCGGCCCACCTCAGCCTGCCAAAGTGCTGGGATTACAGGCGTGAGCCACTGTATTTGTGAATTTGAAACGAAATAATGTATGTTAAAAGTGCTTAGAATAGTGCCTTTCACAGATTATTCTGTGCTAGGGGTATTGTTACAGGGAATTGCACCACACATGCATTTAAACTTTTTAACATGAATCCATCAATATAACTTTGTACCAACATAAATAAATGTATTTTAGTTCTAGCCCTAGCATACATTTATGAAACTGACCTAGAGTTTAAAGTAAACACTTTGTACAACTCAACCTTGTAAATCGAAGGTTTATATCTGCTACTTAACCAAAGAAATAGGAATCTGTTCCAAGGCTGCAGAAAAAAGTGAGGATTGAAAAAAGCGTATAGATTGAACCTTCTTAAGGATTTTCTCGAAAAGGAATGTGGACGCTGTGAGTTTTATGCATGTGTTGAATTTTGTTGGTTAGAACTCACTGACCTCCCTGCAAAGTAACTTCTTTATAATAATCTACCAGTACTTGAAATGTTCCTGTTTTAAACTGGGAAAGGCAAAAACAGGTCAAGAATAAAAATCGATGTTGAAGTAGTAACCAGATAGCATTTAATGAAATAAGAGGGCAGACCCTCATGGCTACTGTATATTTAATCTAGGAGTTACTGGAGTGAATGTCTATAATTTGTTTTGGAGCTAAATTATAAAAGCACCACCCAATTAAAGCATCTTTTTGGGAGCCACGATTCCAGTGAGTGAATTCCCATTGGTATCAAAGTTCCCTAAGATCATACACTTACCCCAGAATTTGCCAAGTAATAGCTTTTATTTTTAAAGACAGGGTATTGCTCTGTCACCCAGGCTGGAGTGCAATGGCATAATCACAGCTCACTGCAGCCTCAACCTCCTAGGCACAAGCTATTCTGCCACCTCAGCCTCCTAAGTAGCTGTGACTACAGGCAAGCGCCACTATGCCCAATTGATTTTATAAAAATTTAAAGTAGAGACAAAGTCTTATTATGTTGCCCTGGCTGGTCTCGAAGTCCTGGCCTCAAGTGATCCTCCCACCTTTGTCTCCCAAAGTGCTGGGATTACAAGTGGGAGCCACCTGGCCCAGCCCATAATCATTTATCCAATCAATGTTAAACATTGCATAATGAATAGAAGCTGTAGATATTGCCATACTGTAACCCAATCTTATGGATATGACAAGAAACTCTTGGGGTTACTGAAATAGCTGTTTTATCTACTAGAGAGACTACACAGGTGGTTCAACAGAATTTACTTGTATATTTTCCATTTTCTATACTATTTGAAGGCATAGGATAGTTTTGTATTAGCTTTCTACAATACTGTGTTTTAAATTTATCCAGTAAACTAAGATGCAGTACAACTTTTATACAACTCAGGAGATTAAAAAAAAAAAAAATCTCCACAAGAAGAAGCAACTCAGCAGGCCCTGGCATTAAAACATTTCCCAGAATAAACAGATATGCATTGCATTAAAGGTAATTTTCAAATATTTAAGTTACACCAAGATTTCCCTCCAAGATGTGCCTTTCTCAAACCAATGCAATCAATTCATTGCTAATACTGGGGCATGAATTTTTGGCAAATGTTTATGGTTTTACTTTCTTCATTAATCAAAAATTTTTTAAAGTGCTACCAAGCAGCAAAACAAGTCGCATCAGTTCTCTGCTAGTGGCAGAAGTGCTAACTGTGAAACCGCAAAAGGTACAGTTTTAACAGTAAGTAATGCATGAAGAAACTGTAACAAATGGCCTAAATACAGAGTTGGACAGAACCAAACCAGTTATGTCTAGAATTACTCAATTGAAACTAATATAGGTACATTCAAAATAAAGTTGGAGATTATAATTGCTATTTAGAATCAAATTTGAAGACTTCCTTGATAAAATGTAAGAATGTTCTTTTGAAATTGTAAATGAAACTATCAATAGATGGAGAGCTAGAGACTTATTAACCCCTCCTACACACATAAGGAAATAAGTGACAAAGTCTCTTGCACTGAAGTTATGTATTTTAACAGCTTTACATGTAATATTCATATATAAAAAACTTTTAAGTGCTTTTCTCCAATTTAAAAATCTAAAGAATTCAAAAATAAGGCATTCAATATTTGAAAAAAGTACAGATTTACAAAATGTGTATATTCTGTCATGAAAACTCCACACCAACATTATACACTTGGAAAAAAATACAAACAGGATATATTACAAATTTATGCAGCAATAACTTAGTTCACACCATGCAATAAAAAGTACATTAATCAAGATACACAAGCTTTTGTAGGTTCTAAACTGAAGGACTTTTCTCTTTTTTTTCTGCAGAATCCTTAAAACCTGTGGCACTTAAAATTTGTTAGCCTTTCTACTGAGAGGTAAATTATACACAACAATGATGAAAAAGATTAACAGACCAGTTGTCTATTATGAATCATTCCAGCTTTGTTCAACAATGGCCGAAACTCTTTTCTCATATTCTCGTTTGTTTTCCTGATAAAGCTGTGCTGCCTGGCTATTGGCTGGACTGTTAGGATTCGGTTCATCCAGCAGAGACTAGGAGGAAAGAAAAGAAAAAACAGATTTGCTTAGTTATTCTTTATACTAACGGGTCAGATATGGAATATATTACAGAGAAGTTATACAAAACAACAAATTACTTCAGAGATTAACATGTCATATAATTTTGGGTCTAAATACTTTTAGAAATGATTTGATAAATATTATGAGGTTTCCTGCTGCTAAGGAACTTAAGCTTCTGAAATAATGTTCTCAATTGCTTTAAGACCTACAGTTTTGGCTGGGTACAGTGGCTTGCGCCTGTTATCCTAACACTTTGGGAGGCCGAGGCAGGAGGATCCCTTGAGCCCAGCAGTTCAAGATCAGCCTGGGCAACATAGGGAAACTGTTTCTATTTAAAACGAAAAAGAGGTCAGGTGTGGTGACTCATGCCTGTAATCCCAGCACTATAGGAGGCCGAGGCGGGCAGATCACCTGAGGTAGGGAGTTCGAGACCAACCTGACCAACATGAAGAAAACCCCATAATTTCTAAAAATACAAAATTAGCCAGGTGTGGTGGCGTATGCCTGTAATCCCAGCTACTCAGGAGGCTGAGGCAGGAGAATTGCTTGAACCTGGGAGACAGAGGTAGCGGTGAGCCGAGACTGCGCCATTGCACTCCAGCCTGGGCAACAAGGGTGAAATTCTGTCTCAAAAAAAGAAAAAGAAAAAGAAAAAAATACCTATAATTTCAAAGAAATCAGAAAAGAATATTCTTAAAGCATACTGAGATTTTCTCATTAAACCAAGGAAATGAACAGCTTAATTTGGTTAAGATATAGTATCAATAAATCTGTCAGTATCCAACATTTTCCAAGGTTAAACTCTACTACTGCAGTTACTTTGCAAATGTCTGACAGTAAAAGTTGGGGGATAAGTCTTATTTCCTTTAATCAACAAAACATATACATTTAGCAGGAAGAGAATGAGATAGGAAGGTTGAAAAACAATGCTTGTAAGATGACCAGAATTGGCCTGGCACAGTAGCTCATGCCTGTAATCCCAACACTTTGGGAGGCCGAGGTGGGCGGATCATGAGGTTGGATAGAGACCATCCTGGCTAACACTGTGAAACGCCATCTCTACTAAAAATACAAAAAACTTAGCTGGGCGTGGTGGCATATGCCTGTAGTCCCAGCTACTCAGGAGGCTGAGGCAGAAGAATCACTTGAACCTGGGAGGCAGAGGTTGCAGTGAGCCAAGATTGAGCCATTGCACTCCAGCCTGGGCAACACAGCAAGACTCTGTCTCAAAAAAAAAAAAAAAAAAACAAAAAAAAGCCCAGAATTAAAGAAGTGTGACAGAAAAAACTTTAAAAAGAACATCACAAACCAACATATTATTTCTGCTCCTCTTAAATCCACAAAACCAAAACACCCCTCACTCCACCCCTCCTAAATTTTCATTCAAAGATCTATTCTGAAATATTCTGCCAGACTGCTTCG
The DNA here is from genome assembly GCF_003255815.1 of Theropithecus gelada. Lineage (NCBI taxonomy): Eukaryota > Metazoa > Chordata > Mammalia > Primates > Cercopithecidae > Theropithecus > Theropithecus gelada. Next base: position 130,800,658 of record NC_037673.1, on the reverse strand, counting down.
GCAAATGGTTACATTAATTTTCCTTTCTTTTTTTAAAACAGAATTTCTTGGATGGGGTAACACATTCAATGCTTATCTGCGCTTGGCAGTTTCTTTAGGTTCCTATGGTTTTTCCAAGCCATTTTTTTCTTTTCCACAACCGTTGGCTATGCTTCATGGACACAAATTAGGTTTGACCTGTGAGAACATGTAACTTACACAATCAGGAAAGGGACTGCAGACTGGATCCCATGTAGGCATTACTGAAAGAGAAGTTAGCTGAAAAGCATGGATTCTTGTCCAAGCTCTGCCATTGGTTACCTGTGTGCTAAGCAGGTTACAGTGCTCCTAAAGGAGCTGACTGTATCCTACAGAATACTGACAAACTATAATACATCTTAACACATACTTACCTGAATTGATGTTAAGATAGAAGATACATCATATGTTGGACTCCATCGATTCTGAAGGATATCTAAACATATGCTACCATCAGCATACACTGCAAAGACAACACTAAAATTGGTTACACATTCACTTTGTCATATCTAACAGTTAAGAGAAATCTTTACCACAAACAGAATGCTTGGCTTAGATGTTTTAAATATTAGGTAATAACTAAATTCTTCTGTATCAAAGGAAAACCTGTCTTAAAACTAAAGTCTCTTATTCTGCACCTGCTATAGTTTGAATGTTCTCTCCAAAACTCATGTTGAAATGTAATTGCTGGAGGCTGGGCGCGGTAGCTCATGCTGGTAATCCCAGCACTTTGGGAGGCTGAGGCGGGTGGATCACCTGAGGTCAGGAGTTTGAGACCAACCTGGCCAACATAGTGAAACCCCGTCTCTACTAAAAATATAAAAATTAGCCAGGCGTGGTGGCGCATGCCTGTAATCCCAGCTACTTGGGAGGCTGAGGCAGGAGAATCGCTTGAACTCAGGAGGCAGAGGTTGCAATGAGCCGAGATCACACCACTGCACTCCAGCCTAGATGACAGGGTAAAACTCCGTCTCAAAAAAATAAAAATAAAAAAAATTAAGTAAAGAAAAAAAAAAAAAAGAAATTTAATTGCCACTGTAACACTGTTGAGAAGTGGGACCTTTAAGAAGTGCTTAGGTCATGAGAGCTGATGGCAGGGGTGGACTCCAGATAAAAGGATGAGTCTGGCACTATTTCTCATGTCTTGTGTGCTCACTTGTCATTCTGCCTTCCACCATGGGATGTCACAGCACCAAGGACCTTGCTTAGGTGTTGGTGCCATGCTCTTGGACTTCCCAGTCTCCAGAACCATAAGCCAAACAAACTACTATTGTTGACAAATTATCAGTCCCTGCTATTCTGTTGTAGCAGAAAATGAACTAAGATTCATTTTCATGTTCTTTCACAGCATGTTATGATCAGGAGGCTTTGAGTTAAATTTCTTCAACACACATGATTTAGCAATCTATTTAAATTCCGTATTTCTAAATATTCTTAAAGCTTTTAAAAAACTGCTTATTTTTGACATAGCAATTACACTCTTAGAAATTAAGGAAATAAACGTGGATATGCACGAAGATTGACTTACAGGTTGTTCACTATAATACTACTTATAAGAGTAGAAGACCAGGTGCACTGGCTCATGCCTGTAATCCCAGCACTTTGGGAGGCCGGGGCAGGTGGATCATGAGGTCACGAGTTCGAGACCAGCCTGGCCAGCATGGTGAAACCCCGTCTCTACTAAAAATACAAAAATTAGCCAGGCACGGTAGGGTACGCCTATAGTCCCAGCTACTCAGGAGGCTGAGGCAGGAGAACTGCTTGAACCCAGGAGGCAGAGGTTGCAGTGAGCCGAGATTGTGCCACTGCACTCCAGCCTGGGTGACAGAGCAAGACTCTTATCTCAAAAAAAAAAAAAAAAAAAAAAGTGAAAACCTGAAAACTACCTTGTGGTCCATAGAAGAGGGAACTGGCTAAATAAACAATGACTGATACATTCATATAAACAATAGCAACACAATCACCAGAAATGATACATATCTACTGTTTTATAGAGTAAGACATCCACAGAATGTTACCTTAAAAATGTTTTTATTTATAATTCCCTATTTTGATTAAAAAATTTTATATAAATTCATTTAAAGTATATGTAGTCACAAAAACATTCGTAAGACTGAATGTCAAAATGTAAGTAGTGGATATTTGTAATAGTAGGGTTATGGATGATCTTATTTTCTTGTCCTTTTTTTTTTTTTGAGACATAGTTTTGCTCTTGTTGCCCAGGATGGAGTATAATGGTGCAGTCTCGACTCACTGCAACCTCTGCCTCCCAGGTTCAAGGGATTCTCCTGCTTCAGCCTCCCACGCAGCTGGGACTGCAGATGCCTGCCACCACGTCCAGCTAATTTTTGCATTTTTAGTAGAAACGTGGTTTCACCATGTTGGCCAGGCTGGTCTCGAACTCCTGACCTCAGGTGATCCACCCGCCTCAGCCTCCCAAAGTGCTGGCATGAGCCACCGTGCCCGGCCTTTTTTTTTTTTTAAGATGGATTCTCGGTCTGTTGTCCAGGCTGGAGTGCAGTGGTGAGAACTCAGCTCACTGCAACCTCTACCTCCTGGGTTCAAGCAATTCTCCTGCCTCAACCTCCCGAGTAGCTAGGGTCACAGGCATGTACAACCACACCCAGCTAATTTTTGTATTTTTAGTAGAGATGGGGTTTCACCATGTTGGCCAGGCTAGTCTCAAATTACTGACCTCAGGTGATCGGCCTGCCTCAGTCTCCGAAAGTGCTGGGATTACAGGCGTGAGCCACTGCGCCCAGCGGATGATCCTTTTTTTTTTTTTTTCGAGATGGAGTCTCGCTCTGTCACCCAGGCTGGAGTTCTGTGGCGCAATCTCGGCTCACTGCAACCTCCGCCTCCTGGGTTCAAGCAATTCTCCTGCCTCAGCCTCCCAAGTAGCTGGGATTACAGGCACACGTCACCATGCCCGGATAATTTTTTATATTTTTAGTACAGACAGGGTTTCACTATGCTGGCCAGGCTGGTCTTGAACTCCTGATCACGTGACCCACCTGCCTCAGCCTCCCAAAGTGCTAGGATTACAGGCGTGAGCCACTGTGACTGGCCTATCTTATTTTCTTTATCCTTCCTTGTGTTTATGATTTATTTGTGCAATGAGTATACATATTCCATTAAAAAAAAAAAAAAAAATCAAGTGACAGGTATCAAAAGTCCTAACATCTGGGAGGGTTCTTCCCCTTTTAGACTGATTCTGTGAAAATACAAGCAATGAATATAAATATTTGCCCAATTGTGAGACTATCTGTAGAAAAAATTTCTAGAAGTGAACTGCTATGTAAAACAAAGGGTAAATGCATTTAAATGTTACAGATACCACTTCATGGAGCAAACCATAACAGGGAGTGGGGAGCAAATCACACTTAAACACTGTGATTCTTCCAGACTCTATCATAGGCCCTTTTCCTTCTTACCCTTTATACACACACCGGGCTGTATTATTCACTCCTGTGGCCTCAGTCACCATCCATGTGCTCAGTACTCCCAATCATTGGCCTTAGCCTAGATCTATCAGCTTCAAAGCCAACTTACTGTCCATCCCACAAAAACATCAAACTTAGCCGCCTAAAGCAAAAATTGGCAACTGTGTAAAACCCATAAAAGTATAAAACAATTTTAAAGTTCTGAGTAACTATTTCTGAGAATCCAAAAGTAAACCAGAACTCAAAACATCTTATCAACTGATGAATGAACAAAATACAGAATATCCATACAATGGAATATTATTCAGCAATAAAAAATGAATCACAAATACTATTATGTCACAACATAGATGAGCCTTGAAAACTTCATGCTGGGTGACAGAAGTTAGTCACAAAGGACCACATGTTGTAAGATTCCATTTATATGAAATGTCCAGAATAGTCAAATCTAGAGGGAAAACAGATTGGGGGTTACCTAGGACTGAAGCGGGGAGGATTAGGACAAACACAGTTGACTGCTAAGATAATAGTTATGGGGCTTTTGTTGTTTTTAAAGTGGTCATGGTAATGGTTGTGACTATGCTAAAAACCATTTGAGCTGTACAATTTAAGTGCGTGAACAGCTTGGTGTGTAAATTATATTTCAATAAATGTTTTTTAAAAAGTAAACCAAAAAGTTAAATTATAAAAAAGGACTCGTAACAGAAAAAAAGGGAAACCATGCTATAAATATGAAGAGATGTGAAAACCAAATACACTGTGTTTTCTTAAAAATTTGCTTAAGTTGATAATCCTACATTTATACCCCTTACTCATTCTACCATCTTTCCCACCTTGATTTAAAGACCCTCTTACCGTAACTGGTTTGGTCTGACTCAATAACAAGTCTAAGCAAGATAAAGCTACAGTGGAATAAATGGTAAATAACTTGGGAACTTCCCCAAAAAGAGAAACAGAAAATAAAATTAAACCTGTCTTAGACCAAAAAAAAAAGCAAAAAAGGCAACTAGAAGGAAAAAGCAACTTCATAGCAATGAAGCGCCAAAAGTAGTATCTATTACTGAAAAGTCATCTTGATTCCAGACACAAACAAAACACATCTGTCCTCTGGGTAGGGAGCTCTATAATGTATTCTGCAGTACTGGAGACATGACCAAGAGGACCTCTGAAAATGTTCTTCTTGAAAGTGAGTTGGCTGATGGGGAACACCACATTTAAATGAGCAAAGGCTGTAAAACTGAAGAGGAGCTTCAAGAATTTGGAGAAGTCTTTCACGTGGTAATTAATAATCCAGAAATATAAACGTAATAGATGTAAACAGCAAGATGTCAAGGAAGACCAAATGTATTACAAAGTAATTAGCCATCATTTAATGAAGAGTAGTAACAAACTACTCTACCAAGTGAAAATGAAAACAATTCCACTGAAGGAAAAAAATGGAAAATGATATTAAAGCTTTAAAAACACACAAGCCTCTGACCCAGTAATCCCCACATTTAAAAAACTTAGTCTATTTGTTATGCAGCAATTAAAAAAACAAACAAAAAACTTAGTCAAAAAATAATTAGTATCTGGAAAGATTTACTTTCAGGCCAGGCACAGCAGCTCACACCTGTGATCCCAACACTTGGGAGGCCAAGGCAGGCGGATCACCTGAGGTCAGGAGTTCAAGATCAGCCTGACCAACATGGTGAAACCCCATCTCTACTAAAAATATAAAAATTAGCTGGGTATGAAGCTACTTGGGAGGCTGAGGCAGAAGAATCACTTGAACCTGGGAAGCAGAGGTTGCAGTGAGCTGAGATCCTGCCACTGCACTCCAGCCTGGCCAACAGAGCAAGACTCTGTCTCAAAAAAAAAAAAAAAAAAAATTAGCTGGGTATGGTGGCACACGTCTGCAGTCCCAGCTACTCAGGAGGCTGAGGCTAAAGATCGCTTGAACCCAGGAGGTAATGGTTGCAGTGAGTCAAGATCACACCACTGTACTCCAGCCTGTGTGACAGACCGAGTCTTTTTCTCAAAAAAAAAAAAAAAAAAAAAAAAAACAAAATTTTTAAGATTTATTTTTAAGAATGTTCAAAGTGCTATTTAAAATTATGAACAATTAAAAACTATCGGCCGGGCGCAGTGGCTCAAGCCTGTAATCCCAGCACTTTGGGAGGCCGAGACGGGCGGATCACGAGGTCAGGAGATCCAGACCATCCTGGCTAATACGGTGAAACCCCGTCTCTACTAAAAAATACAAAAAAATAGCCAGGCAAGGTCGCGGGCGCCTGTTGTCCCAGCTACTCGGGAGGCTGAGGCAGGAGAATAGCATAAACCCGGGAGGCGGACTTGCAGTGAGCCGAGATCCGGCCACTGCACTCCAGCCTGGGGGACAGAGCAAGACTCTGTCTCAAAAAAAAAAAAAAAAAAAAAAACTATCAACAATTGGACACTGGTTAAAAATACAATAAATCTATGTAACAGAACATTTTGCCATTAAAAATGATGTATCAGAATACTTATTTTTTTGAGATGAAGTCTTGCTCTGTTGCCAGGCTGGAGTGCAGTGGTATGATCTCAGCTCACTGAAACCTCTGCTTCCCTGGTTCAAGCAATTCTCCTGCCTCAGCCTCCCGAGTAGCTGGGACTACAGGCACGCGCCACCATGCCCAGCTAATTTTTGTATTTTTGGTAGAGATGAGGTTTCACCATGTTGGCCAGGATGGTCTTGATCGCTTGACCTCATGATCTGCCCGCCTTTCCCTCCCAAAGTGCTGGGATTACAGGCGTGAGCCACTGTGCTTGGCCCAGAATATTTAATAAGGGAAAATGTTCCCAGTATATTAAAACAAACAAACAACCACCTCATTTTATACATAAATGATCCCAATTTTCTTTTCTTTTTTTTTTTTTTTGAGACAGGGTCTTGCTTTGTCACCCAGGGTGGAGTGCAGTGGTGCAATCATGGCTCACTATAGCCTCAACCTCCCAGGCTCCAGCAATTCTCCCACCTCAGGCTCCCTAGTACCTCGGAAGACAGGTATGCACCACTGTGCCCAGTTAATTTTTGTATTTTTTGTAGAGACAGGGTTTCATCATGTTGCCTAAGCTGGTCTCGAACTCCTGTGCTCAAGCAATCCACCTGCCTCAGCCTTCCAAAGTGCTGGAATTAATAGGCATGAACCACTGTGCATGGTCACTGACTCCAATTTTGTATATGCAAAATTGTACTTTTGAGATAGGATCTTGCTCTGTTGCCCAGGCTAGAGTGCAGTAGGACAGTCATGGCTCACTGCAGCCTTGACCTCCTGGGCTCAAGTGATCCTCTCACTTCAGCCTCCATAAGTAGCTGACGCTACAGGTGTGCGCCACCGTGCCCTGCTACTTTTTAAATTTTTTATAGGGATGGGACCTCACTATGTTGCCTAGGCTGGTCTCTAACTCCTGGGCTCAAGCAACCTTCCCACCTTGGCCTTCCAAAGTGCTGGGATTATATGTATGAACCACTGTGCCTGGCCAAAATTGTATTTTTGGAAAGCTTAATTTCAGCCAACACATTTTTCTTGTTATTTTTCACAATTCCACAAATAGATAGATAATACTTTTATCTAGTTTAGTAGAGACAGGATCTTGCTATGTTACCTAGGCTGGCCTCAAGCCACCCTCCTGCCTTAGCCTTCGGAGTAGCTGGGACTACAGGTGTGCACCACTGTGCCTGGCTTAACACATTACCTTTGTGTTTTTGGAGACAAGAGTCTTGCTTTGTCACCCAGGCTGAAGTGCAGTGTTGTGATCTCGACTCACTACAACCTCCGCCTCCCAGGTTCGAGCGATTTTCCTGTCTCAGCCTCCTGAGTAGCTGAGATTACAGGTGCCCACCATCATGCCTGGCTAATTTTTGTGTTTTTAGTAGTGATGGGGCTTCACCATGTTGGCCAGGCTGGTCTCAAAACTCCTGACCTCAGGTGATCCGCCCAACTTGGCCTCCCAAAGTGCTGAGATTACAGGTATGAGCTACCATGCCCAACCACATATTACTTTTAATTCAGGGGTTATTAAAACAACTTGACCTCAAATTTGGAAGCTTCATAAGATTCTAGCTACAGAAACATAGCTAAAGGCTGGAAAAGGTGGCCCATTCCTGTAATCACAGTGCTTTGGGAGGTCAAAGTGGGAGGACTGCTTGAGGCTAGGGGTTCAAGGACCAGCCTGGGTAACACGCAGAGACTTTGTGTCTACAAAGAAGAAAAAGAAAACAAAAAAAATTAGCTGGGCATGGTGGTCCACGCCTGTCATCCTAGCTACTTAGGAGTCTGAGGCAGGAGAATTACTTGAACCCAGGAGTTTGAGGTAACAGTGAACTGTGATTGCACCACTGCACTCCAGCAGGGGTGACAGAGTATAACCTTGTCTCTGAAGAAACAAGAAACAAACCAAAAATCCACAACAAACCCAGCACTTTGGGAGGCCAAGGTGGGCGGATCACGAGGTCAGGAGATCGAGACCATCCTGGCTAACACGGTGAAACCCCGTCTCTACTAAAAATACAAAAAATAAGCCAAGCGTGGTGGCGGGCGCCTGTAGTCCCAGTTACTCGGAAGGCTGAGGCAGGAGAATGGCGTGAACCTGGGAAGCGGAGCTTGCAGTGAGCCGAGATTGCGCCACTGCACTCCAGCCTGGGCGACAGAGCCAGACTCCGTCTCAAAAAAAAAAAAAAAAAAATCCGCAACAAAATACATGGCTAACATGGACATGGAAGCAACACCTGCAAGTGAGTCCTAACAGTGAAATGTAAGGTAAAAGAGCTAAAAGGAGGGAAACAACTCTTTTCCCCACTATCATCTGCCAAATCTATAAAATGCTACTTACCATTTGGATGAAACATTTTGGATAAAAACCTAACAGTTGGTGGTTTATTTGGATATTCTTCAGAAAATTCTATTACTAGTTTAAAAGTACCTAGGGAGAAAATAAAATAATTATAGTAAAGACAAGCATGACTTTTTAATCTCTTCATCAATTCTCAACTGCACACTGGTTTTTGTACAACCACATAAAAGTTAGTATGTCAACTTTGGTTCGGCACACAAAACATACTAAATATACTCTATTTATGTTAGAATGATAGCACGCAGCATTGGCAAGCAGTTGGGGAACAAGCACATTCATGTTGCTATTGGTGGGAGTGTTAACTGTCATATTTTTGGAAGGCAACTAGGCCCTAGCTACCAAGATTTAAAATGCATATTTGAAGAACTACAAATAGTTTATTATCGCTTAGAATGAGGGGTGGTCAAAGGATTTTGAGAGGGGCTGACTACCACATGGCAAAGGACGCTCCCAGGAGGTGGAGGTTGCAGTAAGCCCAGATCATGCCGCTATGCTCTGGCATGGGCGACAAAGCAAGACTCTATCTCAAAAAAAAAAAAAAAAAGTTTAACTCAGAAAATCTTCATTAAAAATAACTGTAGCCGGGTGCGGTGGCTCATGCCTGTAATCCCAGCACTTTGGGTGGCTAAGCGGTGGGCAGATCACCTGAGGTCAGGAGTTGGAGACTAGCCTGGCCAACATGGTGAAACCCCGTCTCTACTAAAAGTACAAAAATGAGCTAGGTGTGGGGGTGCCTGTAATCTCAGCTACTCAGGAGACTGAGGCAAGAGAATCGCGTGAACCTGGGAGGCAGAGGTTGCAGTGAGCAGAGATTGCACCACTGCACTCCAGTCCGGGTGACATGAGCAAGGCAAGACTGTCTCCAAAAAAAAAAAAAAAGGTAGGTTAAACTGCAAACCCATTACACATAATATAAATTAAAATTATATTTCTCCCCAAGTTGGTGGTAAGTGTAAGCATTGTTTTACATATTTGCAACTGTCTCTTTAATGATTGGTTTAACAGAAGACCGCTGGATTCGCTTATCTGCTTCTGCACTCAATCTATCCGCCTCCCAGGTTCAAGCATTTCTCCTGCCTCAGCCTCTGGAGTAGCTGGGATTACAGGCACACGCCATCCCGCCTGGTTCATTTTTGTATTTTTAGTAGAGACGAGGTTTCACCATGTTGGCCAGGCTGGTCTTGAATTCCTGACCTCAGGTGATCCGCCCACCTTGGCCTCCCAAAGTGCTGGGATTACAGGCATGAGCCACCGCGCCCGGCAAAAAAAGTAGTATTTTAATAGCTTTTTCAGGTAACTGTAGCTATTCTGTTTTGATATTATACCAAAGAACAAATGGTAGTTCTTTTAAAGGTTTGCTGTAATATAGAATCTGAAATTATTAGTCAACTTTTTGTACTCAGTTACATTAAAATCTGTTCATTTCACATACGTTTTACCCATTCATGGTTTTGTATTATTACTCCTGGGACATCTGCAAAATATTGGGTGACTCAACTTTACCGATCTTCCAAATGTTGCCATATTCCATTATATACTATCAAAAAAATCACAACAGGTAACACTACCCACTAACATCAAAAAGTAAGTATCAGGAAGCTGTCATTTTATCAACAGCAACAAATATCTTCAGTCGTTATCCTTAACCTAACAACCCACTTAGATCTCCCCTCACTTTTTATTTTATTTTTTTTTGAGATGGAGTCTTGCTCTGTTGTCCAGGCTGGGGTGTAATGGTGCGATCTCGGCGCACTGCAACCTCTGTCTCCCAGGTTCAAGCAATTCTCCTGCCTCAGTCTCCCGAGTAGCTGGGATTACAGGTGCCTGCCACCACACCAAGCTTATTACATCACTTCTGAGAATATGTCTGCCATATATTCAAACCTGAATAACCATAGCTTGTCTGTATTTTCAAGTAAAAATGTTCCATGAAAAAAGTAGTTCAAATTGCAACTTCAACAACTGCAGAAGTACTTTTCTTCCAGACAACTATCATACTATGACATGCAGAAGTGCTTTGTTCATACATCTTACTTCCTATCATACAGAATATTAAAAAGACAGATACTTGGCTGGGCATGGCTCATGCCTGTAATCCCAGCACTTTGGGTGACCAAGGCGGGCAGATCACCTGACGTCAGTAGTTTAAGGCCCCAGCCTGGCCAACATGGTGAAACCCTGTCTCTACTAAAAATACAAAAATCAGCCGGGCATGGTAGCGCATGTCTGTAATCCCAGCTACTTGGAAGGCTGAGGCACGAGAATCACTTGAACCTGGGAGGCGGAGGTTTCAGAGAGCCAAGACTGCACCACTGCACTCCAGCCTGGGTGAGACGGCGAGACAAAAAAAAAAAAAAAAAAAAAAGATAGTCAAGGGTCCAGAGCTTCCTAATACTAATAAAAATGTCTTTAAGAAATTTAGAAAAATTGGTAATTTAAGACAGGGTCTCACTCTGTCGCCCAGGCTGGAGCACAGTGGCTCCATCAGGGCTCACTGCAGCCTTGACCTCTCGGGCTCCAGTGATCCTCCCAAGTAGCTAGGACTAAAGGCATGTACCACCATGCCTGGCTAATTTTTTGTAAAGAAGGGCTCCCCCAGGCTGGTCTCAAACTCCTGGGCTCAAGTGATCCATGATTCACCTGCCTAAGCCTACCAAAGCGCTGGCTATACAGGTATGAGCAACTGCCCTGGCCAACTGGCATCTTTTGTACCTCCTTCAACTCCTTACCCCCACCTACAGATAATCACTGATAACAGTTTGATATATAACCCTTTAACATAGACACACATGCATATATGTATTTACTAAAAATGTGATGCTACAACAAACATTATCCTGCAGTTTTTTTTGTCCTCTTAAGACAGTATGTCCAAATCTACCTTATTCTTTAACAGGTACATATTCCAGAATCCAGATACATCATAATTTGCTTAACCATTTCTCCTACTGGACATTGAGATTACGTCCTTACAAACAGAGAATTATCAACATTCTCGGATATTTTTGATGGATTAATTCTGAAGTCATTTTGTTAATAACAAAGCTGTTTAATAATTTCTTAAAATCCAATACTATAATTAGGAAAACTCTAAGTACCTGGTTAAAATCAATTTGATAAGCTCAATTATAAATACGTTATTAGAACTCGTTTCCCATTTTCCTCGACCCGATGAAAATACGCAACTTGAGATGCCAAAGATTATGCAAAATGGTAACTACTTATGGGTGTTAAATGCTGGTAGTACTTGAAACTACTGGCAGCTATGTATGTTTATGAAAAAGTTCAGCTCAACACCCTGTCAAATATCAAAGATAACAAAGTAAAAAAGCATGATTTACTCTTCTGGTGTTCACCTCAGAGATATCTTTATTAAGGCCACCTAAATTTAAACTATTCTCAACATAAACATTGCCATCTTGGCTTACAGTTCTACACAAAAATATTAAAGTAACCTTTAATACCGGTTACGAATGGAGGTGACCAAGCTGCTGTGGGAAAAAGTCCCTTATAAAGTATAAATTTTCCATAGCTTTACTTTTAACTTGGCCTATTAACCATAGAAAATGGCTTCAAGTAGATATGTTGGTGTTACAATTTTCTACCAAAAAGTAACCTCATAACACTATAGAAAACATAATGAGTATGACTTACCATCTTCAAAAGGTGTCCCTTCTGGTCTGAAAACAAGAAGATTTCTGATTAAAAGAAGTTTCTCATTCTGCTTTTTCTTGATTTTCAAGAATGGGAAAGGATAAATTTACTCCAACAGAAAAAGAGGGACTCATTCTGATGATTTGTGGAGTTTTAAGATAGAGTTTAATAACACTTTAGCCCTGAATTTTCATAGACCCAGGCATAAAGTGTAACTTTCATTCTAAGCTTTCCTTTTAGGGTGGTTTTACGAAACCAAACAAAAAAACTTGCCCATAATTTTAGCACAAAAAAACTTTCATTAATGCTGACCAGTCATTTTGTACATATGTATATTCTTTTTTTTTTTTTTTTTTTTGAGATGGAATTTTGCTCTTGTCCCCCAGGCTGGAGTGCAATGGCACATTCTCGGCTCACTGCAACCTCCTTCTCCTAGGTTCAAGCAATTCTCCTGCCTCAACCTCCCGAGTAGGTGGGATTACAGACGCCCGGCTAATTTTTGTATTTTTAGTAGAGATGGGGTTTCACCATCTTGGCCAGGCTGGTTTTGAACTCCTGACCTCAGGTGATCCACCCGTCGCAGCCTCCCAAAGTGCTGGGATTACAGGCATGAGCCACTGCACCTGGCCCATATGTATATTCTTAAGAGGGAAAGTCATCTTTTCATTTTACAGCAATAAGAAGTAAAGCAATACTCTAGTTATGATGCTAAACCCAAGTGTCCTGCTTTCCAATGGAGCCACAACTTTTGTTCAAATAGGCTAAGCATAGTTGATGTCACCAAAGAGCCAGATTTGTTTGCTCAGATCCTTGCCCCCACATATCAATTTCATCTTTCCTAAGCAGCAGCATAAAGCTTAATTATTACTTGCAAGGCATATTCAGGATCTCAAAGCAGCAGGATAATATCCTGAAGGTGCCACGTATTCAACTCAGATTCAGAAGTACTTTATGAGGATGAACTTCACTCATTTTCCACTAGTCTTTAAATGTAGACTCTTGTAGCTGATTCTGTAGTGTCAGAATTCTGTTTATCAACATATTCCTTTTACTTTTTAATGCAAAACTCTAGTATCAAAGGAATGAAAGAAAAAAATAGATCAAGTCTAGAAAAAACAAAAAAAAGCATAAGGAAATTTTAAATTAAAAAGCATATATGCAATATATAAAATAGGTAAAATTTACAGCTGCTTCTCAAATGGCTGCATTCTGTTATTTTACACTGGGCTGTGAATCATTTTCACTTAGATTCTTGCAGCAGTGGAAGTTCTTAATATTTTTGGTTCCAAACCTTTTAACAGCTCCAACAGAATGAGAGCATTTGCATGATATGTTTTATACAAAGTAACTTACTGTTTCTCCTTTATTATTCCATTCCATTTAGTTTTGAGTGGTATCTTAAAAGTAAAACCCCAAGTGATTATAAAACCATATGTAATAACATCAAAGAGCAAATAAACTTTGTATAACTGCTGAAACTTTTTCCTTTTTTTTTTTTTTTTTTTTTGGATAGCTGGCTGCCCAGGCTGGAGTGCAGTGGCACACTGCAGCCTCAAACTTCTGGGCTCAAGTGATCCTCCTGCCTCGGCCTTCCAAGTAGCTGGGCACCACCATGCCCAGTTAGTTTTATACTTTTTGTAGAGACAAGGTCTCTCACTATGTTGCCCAGACTGGGCCAAAACTCTTTTTTTCGTGGAGAGGGGACAGAGTCTCACTGTCTCACTATATCGCCCAGGCTGGTGATGAACTCCTGGGCTCCAGCGATCCTCCCAGGCGTTGAGCTACTGTTCTGGGCCAAAACTCTAATTGAAAAAAATTTTTTTCTAATTTATCTTGCAGTTTTAGTCCTTAAGATCTCTCATTCTACCTCAGTTTCTTTTCCTAGACAGTTGTTATATGTTCACTTTTCTTGAAGATTCAGCACACACCTATTATTTGTTAAACCTTTCAACTCACCCAAATATAACTGCATTCCACTGCATGATGTTGTTTTCAGATGGTGCGCCACTGACACCCACAGGTGGGTCCTCTTGTAACCTAGAAATCCAGCGTTGTAATTTAAAAAGTTGAACATTAAGGCCACTAAGGAGGCCACATAAACACCTACAGACACTACACCATCTATTTTGAGACACAGACTAACTCCATTTCCTTGTTATTGTGAACTAAAATGAACCATATGACTTAGATATATTAACCAGGTATATATACTTATTAAATATCTCTCCAAATTACCTAAAAATCCGAAGGGCTTGAGAATCATCCCTCTTTCAATATTATCAAGACTATCTCTTCAAGAATTGATGTATATAGACTGTCCTCTTATACCAAAAAAAGTTTAAAACCTCAAAAGCAAGTAATATTTTTACAGAACCATTGATTTTGCTGCTCTAAACATGCAAAGACTGTGTATCCTAACCACGGCTACTTCTGCAAAATGGCTACAAGAAAAAAAAAAAAGCAAACCTCAGTGTAAACACGAAATGACTGAAAACACATTAAATTTAACTAGGAAACTAGTATTAGGCAGCAGATTTACTCTATCCCTTTTGCTTCAAACAGCAATGACTTTAAAAAGTAATCAGTAGGTTTTCCGCCAGTCCCTATTTTAAAGGCTCCGCACTAACATCAAATCTACCTCTCAAATCAGGAGACTCAATACAAGGCTTTCCCACATTCGTCATAGTCAAATTCTTGTAACCTATAGATCTCTGGAAAACTACAAAAGGTGCCATGTATTCAACTCAGAATTAAGCAGAGCATTACAGTGAAGAGCCAGGGCGACAATGACATGAACTAGTTTACTATCTGAATTTTAGTCATGAGTGCTAATCAGATACACTGATTTCAAGCTTTAGAAAAATGACTTTTGCACCAAAAAGGGCATCTCCTTTCAGAGACTATAACCTCAATTAAAAATGCTACATTATACACACTCACAAATACATATGGAGTTGTTTTCATAGGGCATCATAATTTGCAACTAGTCCACATAAAAAAAATGGTTTTTAGTCAATCTCAAGCAAATTAGGCCACCACAAACAGAAGCCTTAGAAGAACTGCACTGCTTGACGCCTACCTTTAAATGGCTAAGAGAAGCTACGAATGAATTAAATAAGTTGGCCAAATCCAAATGCCTCACATAGGCTTTATAATAGCTGAGAGGTGACTTCCTGAGCGACAAATCTATGTTTTTATGCTATTTTGTTCAATTAGGGTAGGTGTCCCCAGAAAAAATTTTAAGAAAAATGTGCAGAATATAAAAATGTTTTCTCACTTATCTTGTTTTTTCTACGTTATTTTGTTTTTTCTACGTCTCTAAGTATCCAATAAAAGGTAAACTAACGGAATAATCATTTTCTTCCTCACACCACCAATACCTCCTAACAAAACCCTATTTTATTTACCTAAGGAGGCCCAGGGAGTATCAAATTAGCGCCAGTCTAAGGGAAGGCATTTTTCCAGACTCGGGAGGCTATAGATAGGGCTTTCTTCACCAGCCAGATCTGAGTTCCAGAAGGCACTGGCAGCCGGGGTGGCCAGCTCTAAGGTCCCAGATCTCTAAGTCAGTTCCCAAGGTCTTTTCAGGCGGGCGGGGACAGAGTCGGGTTTCGGGGGATGGGTTAACCTCCGAGCCTCACGCACTGGACCCCACCCTCACGGCAGAAATGGAAAGGACTGGCGGGGGTGGGGGGCTGGGGAGGTTCACCCCAACCCGGCTCCTCGGAGAAGACTGAGGGGCCGTGAAACAAAGCTGACTGGTGCTGCCGGAGAAGAACAAGCTCCCGCGGGAGCTCACTTTCAGGGGACAAGAAAGGGTCTCCGCAGGGTGCAGGGGCGGGAGGATGATGTCTGATCCCCTGGACGAGACCCCGGGCAGCTGGCCGAAATGGGCAGCGGGGAACCCTAGACCAGTCGATCGACATCGTTTTACTTTTTGGGGGGAGGGGAAGCAGTATCGAAATTTCTTGGGGCGCCAGAGCGAGCGGCAAGGATAAGGAGAGTAGGGGCCGAGGTAGGACCCGGCTTCCGCCAGTTCCCCTGGGCCCACAGCCGGCCCTCTGAGGGTCACAAGGGGAAGGTGTCCGGGATCCACGCCCTGCAGCCCCGCAGCTTTGAGGGGCCGTCATCTATGCGAAGCTGAAGGCCCTTACCGCTTGAAATCCCGCATAAGCCTCCTCCGGGCCGGGGTCGACATGCTCCGCAGCTGCCCCGCGGTCAGTCTGAAAGAAAAGAGTCCCGCGCAGCCCCCCCACCCCCCGGCGCGGCGGCCGAATCACTGTGGATCGCCGCTGCCGCCGCCGCCGCCGCCGCCGCCGAGACTGACAAACAACCCTGCAATGACGTCTCCCTCCGCCGCCTCCGGATCCCTCCGCCCTCCGCCGCTACCACAGAGTGAGTGCTGGGGGAGGAGGGGGCGGGACGGGGGAGCGCGCGTTCCCTGAGCCCTTCAGCGGGGCGTGGTTCTTCCTGGGCTTCCTGAAGTGATCGATAAATTTGTGTTCTCTGTGTTCAGACTAGAGGTTGTGGATTCGGAGACCACGAAACCGACACACTATCCTGTCTGCCTCCCCGTCTCTAGTTTAGGCTCGGCGGGGTGGAGAAAGAGGGACGTATCCGGGCCAGAGATTTCAGGGAAAGGAGGTGGGATGATGTAAGATCACGTGACTGCCCGCGGCCTTGTCAACAATCCACCCCTGGGGGGAGGGGGAGAAGTATCTAGAACCACGTGTCCCTGTGACGCGTTTAGAACGGGTCACGTGAGAGCCTCGCCTGGATGTGAGTTTCGGCCAGGTCTGTGAAGCGGGTCTAAGAGGGTGAGGGCTGGATACACCTTTATTAGTTGTTTTCGGTTTATCACGGGTATAGAGACATTACCCAAGAGGTCGTGGGAGGATCAACAGCTTGTTTTGTTTTCTTTAACCCGTGCCAAAAATAACTCCCCTCTGGTTGGTTCAGTGGCTTATGAACTCTGGTACTTGGGGCAAGAAGAGAGAGGATTGCAGGATCTTCTAAGGCAGCATTGAATACTGAGGGCCACACAACAATCTCCTGAAATGGTTCCTTGAAGCTACCAAATAGTCTTTCTGCTTTGCAGTGGGGTTTCTAGTATTGGAAATTCTGGGCAAACATTAAAGGATGGTGTATTATGCAGTTTTTCCTTTCTGGGTCTGCTTTCAATTGAAGATATGTGTCAGAGTCCGGGGACTTGCCTATGGGGGGGGAGTACCATTGTATTTTTAAGAATGTGGGGGTGCAGTCTTCCAAGCATATCAATGAGTGGTTGGTTGTCAAAGAAACCTACAAATATGATTCATATCTGGGGGAGAGCTCCAGCAGACCTGAGTGAGGGTTATCTATCCAGCCTGAGACAACTTCAGGTTTTTTACACTAGCAAGAAAGGTGCAAATGGGCGAGAAGTGCCCCCCCACCACCAGGGGGTTCAGAGGTGTTGACCTCCCACAGACCTTGAATATTTTTTGTAGTTACTGTCTTTCCCTGTATTGCTGCTAATTCCTACTTTCAGGACTTTGTTATACTAAGGACTCTGAGTACTTTTGCATCCATTTGGGGAATTGTTCAGTTCAACAGGTAAAGGGAGGGTGGAATGAGGATCTTAGCATTGCCTCAACCTTGCCCCTAGTTCTATGGAAGCAGAGTTAACTTTTCCGACTTTCCTTGTACCTCTTTCTTCAAACCCTGAATTCTCTCAGCTTCCAGTGACTGCCTTAGTGATCAAGTTAGCCAGGCCTAACTCTTGATAGGTCCTGTTAGACATTCACAATGTGTTTTCTAAGTTAAAAGCTGAATATTCTTAATGTTTTTGCTTTTCTGCCATTGCAGTCCTAACCCTTCCAATAGCAAAGGAGGAAGACACACAGGCAGG
Organism: Theropithecus gelada; assembly: GCF_003255815.1. NCBI lineage: Eukaryota > Metazoa > Chordata > Mammalia > Primates > Cercopithecidae > Theropithecus > Theropithecus gelada. The sequence goes on along the minus strand of NC_037673.1, from coordinate 130,782,781 downwards.
GTTACATGGAGAAAAATGGTAAATAGAAACTATATCTTAAAAATATCCCTCATGAGCTGGGGCATTAGCTCATGCCTGTAATCCTAACACTTTGGGAGGCCAGGAGTTGAAGACCAGCCTGGGCAACATAGGAGATCCTGTCTCTGTGCACACGAGTAGCCCCAGCAACTCAGGAGGCTGAGGCAGAAGAATCGCTTGAGCTGCAGTAAGCCATCATCATGCCACTGAGACCCTGTCTCAAACCCTGCAACAACCAAAAAACCCTTATAATTTATCAGTCTAGGCAGTCACTGAAAGCAGAGACAGAATTCAGGGTTTGAAAAAAGGGAGGTACAAGGAAAGTGGGAAAAGTTAACCCTTTCTGGTTCCATGGAACTATGGGCAAGATTAGGGCAATGCTGAGGTCCTTCTCCTACCTCCCTTTCCTTGTTGAGCTGAAGAATGGATACAAAAGTGCTGAGTCCTCCTGACGCACCAACAAAGTCCTAAAGATGGGAACTGGAGGCAGTGGAGGTTAGGAATTCCGTGACTACAGGGATTTGTAATTGTTTCGGAAACAGTTTAAATTTTCCAAAATGAATTAACACTTTTAACTAATTCAGTGAATGTGCATCATAAAGTCTTACAGCTGTGTATTAGCAAGAATCACTGGCTGTTCTGGTTAACCAGGCCTGCCATAACCTACTTGTAGAAGGAATAATTTTAAAGCTATTAATTGTATGCTGTTATCAATTCTGTAGCTCTGGATTATGAGTTCATTGAGGGCAGGGACTGAGTTTGGTTCATCTTTGTCCTGGGCAATGTTTTTTTATTTTTTGAGACAGAGTCTTGCTCTGTCACCCAGGCTGGAGTGCAGTGGTGTGAAGAGGGCTCACTGCAGCCTTGACCTTCCAGGCTCAAGCAATTCTCCTTCAGTTGCCCAAGTATCTGGGACCACAGGTGTGCACCACCACGCCTGGCTAATTTTTTGTAGAGACGGGGTTTTGCCCTGTTGCTCAGGCTGGTCTGGAACTCCTGGGCTCAAGTGATTTGCCCACCTTGGCTTCCCTCGGATTACAGGTGTGAGCCACTGTGCGCAGCCTCCTTGCAAATATTTTGCCCACAGCAAATAATATGCTTACACGAAGTTTGAACCCACTATAAGATTTACTATGACATTCTTATTTATAGAAGGTGTTTTATATTGTGGTTGAATAACTTTCTCTTTTTTTTTTCTTTTTGAGACGGAGTCTCACTGTCACCCAGGCTGGAGTGCAGTGGGGCGATCTCGGCTCACTGCAAGCTCCGCCTCCCGGATTCACACCATTCTCCTGCCTCAGCCTCCTGAGTAGCTGGGACTACAGGCGCCCGCCACCACGCCCGGCTAATTTTTTGTATTTTTTAGTACAGACAGGGTTTCACCGTGTTAGCCAGGATGGTCTCCATCTCTTGACCTCGTGATCCGCCTGCCTCGGCCTCCCACAGTGTTCAATTACTGGCGTGAGCCACCGCGTCCTGCCGAATAACTTTCAAATAAGACAATTCTGAATATTTTAGGTGATCAGTGAAAACGATGACCACTTCTCCTTTCTCTCAATATAAACCGTAGCAGCATAGAAAACTTGAGAAGCTTCAAACATACTAATTTATTTACCCTATCTCAATTAAATCAGGCTCTCTGGTGTTGGGGCGGGGGTGTGGATGTGGGGGTTGGGAGTTGCTTTCTAAAAGCTCTCCAGGTGTGATTTAAATATGCATGCTGGGGCGGGACCCACCGGACTAGAATTTATTAAGTAATGCCTTTCCTCTTATTTAGTGGAAGCATGGCGAGATTTCGCTTTTTACATTTAACTCATTTTATAGAAAAAAAGCAAAGAAAGCCCTATTCAATAAAGAAAGCACTCCCTAGGCACTTGCTCTAGTGATACGGTGGTTATTCATTAGGGACTGTCACTCCAGCTGAACTCTATGTCTACTTAAGCAGTTAAACACTGGCCTCTTTATTTCTGCGCTCTTGTACATCATTTCGTATATGGTGGAACCCTTCGAATTACTTGCTTTCCTAGAGTTTGACACGTGGTGAGGGAGGTTTTTTCCTTTAAAAAACGTTACTAGCAGTTGGAAAAAATTTAAAGGCATATGGCAGGTGTTCAAGAAAAGTTCTTAAGAACCATCTTGACCGGGCGCGGTGGCTTACGCGTGTAATCCCAGCACTTTGGAAGCCTGAGGCAGGCGGATCACCTGAGGTCAGGAATTCGAGACCAGCCTGGCCAACATAGTAGAAACCCGGTCTCTACTAAATATACAAAGCCGGGCGTGGTGGCGCACGCTTGTAATCCCAGCTTCTCGGGAGGATGAGGCAGGAAAGTCACTTGAACCCGGGAGAAGGAGGTTGCAGTGAGCCGAGATCGGCGCCACTGCACAACTCTCTCAAAAAAGCAAACAACAAAAAAAGGCAGACCCTCCCTATCCCCATTCAAAAGCAACGTTGTGAGGAGGCTCAGCTGTGACAGCGACCTGTACTCCCCGCCCCCATTCCCAAGCGCAGCACTCTTCCACCCTCTGCCTACCCAGAGCAGGTTTCCGTTTCTTCTCACTTCCCCTTCCGGGTCAGGACCCTGCCCATGTTCCGGTCTTGCGCACGAGGGCTAGAACGCAGCAACTCTGCTGGCGTTTCCATGGTAGCGAGTGGCCTGATCTTTGCGGGGCTAAGCAACGAAGTAGTATCAGTGTTCCGTAGCCCCACTGGAACTACGCAGAGCCAGGCCAGCGGGACCACAGAATGGGCTGAGGCGGCGGCGGCTCTTTGGATAAAGTCGACAGCGGGACGTGGAGCGTGACGCCGGTCCGGCATCCTGAGACGTCTGGTTTGAGTTGCGGGCGGGATCAGGCTATTTTTAGGACCTTGGGCCTGATAAGCGGGCGACTGCAGTAGTGCGGGAACCTGTTTGACAGGAACATGACAGGAAGTGTGGGGACTCCATGCTTGATGGATGGTGACTTATAGTGAAGTAATCTCAGTGTTGATGGGCATGACCGAAACAGCAGGAGTACCCGTAAGTTCTGGTGAGAGTTGGAGCCTCAGAAGGACACTTTACTCAAGCAGTCTTTGGTTCCCAAAGACAAAAAGGCTCAGTGGAAAAGATTCCTTTTTTTTTTTTTTAATGTCTCTATATTTTAAACTATGAGTTTATTGTGCATATACATTATCTAGTTTGAATAAATAAAAGTATAAACGTTTAACATTTTCCATTTTCTTTCTTTATTTCTATAAAGTAGTAAAAGCCCAGCTTGAAAATGGAGATGTATGAAACCCTTGGAAAAGTGGGAGAGGGAAGTTACGGAACAGTCATGAAATGTAAACATAAGAATACTGGGCAGATAGTGGCCATTAAGATATTTTATGAGAGACCAGAACAATCTGTCAACAAAATTGCGATGAGAGAAATAAAGTTTCTAAAGGTTTGCTTCTTTTGCCTTAATCATCTAAGTCAAAAGAAAAATAGTTATGGAATAAAAAATTGCATAAAAATATTTTAGTTCACACATGTACTGATTCATATTATGTAGAAACAAGTGTAATACGCTATCTTGTCTACCTTTTGTAATTTTATAGTGATACAAGATATATGTGTTTTGGGGTATGTAACAAAAGCTATGCCAATATTGTTTAATAATTATTCAGAAATATTCAAGTATAATAAAAATTTCTGCTTTGTGCAAGGCATGGTGCTAGGTACTGAGAATATAAGGAGGTGAAAGATAGTTCCTGCCCTTAAAGACTTCTATAATTTAATCAGAAAGGAGAGTATATAAAAAATCATACTGAATAAAAAGTGGCTCATAATAAATGCCAGGGAATCAACACAAAGTCCTTTCCCTGGTAGGGAAAGTTTTCCTGAGGAACTGGGACATGAATTTGGCTTTGAAGGATGTGGAGGGTTTAGATAAGAGGGAGAAGCTGTTGTGTTCTAGGTTAGAGGAACAACATAAACTCAAAAGAGACTAGAGAGGGACAAAGGATAAAGGGCAAAGTGGAAAGGACAAAGAGCAAAGACATTTGCCTGTAGAGTTTTCTGAGCAGAATTGGAAAGAGGTATATTAGAACAGTAAATTGGAGGTAGATTTTAAAGTCTTTTAGGCTAAGGAGTCAAAAACTTGATTTTGTAAGAGGTGGAAAGTCAGTGAAGGTTTTGAATTCAGTGTAAAGAAATGTTGTAAATTTTAATCTACCCCTATTGTGTGGAATAGATTGGAGGACTAAGAGTAAAAATAGGTCTGTTAGGAGTTCAGTTCAGGAATTTTGGGAAATGTTTGAGGGCCCTTGCTAAAATGCAGCAATGTGAATGGAAAGTAAAGTCAGAACATGCTATATTGTAAAAAAAAAAAAAAAAAAAGGACATGAGGCCGGGTGCAGTGGCTCATGCCTGTAGTCCCAGCACTTTGGAAGGCCGAGGTGGGTGGATCACCTGAGGTCAGGGGTTCAAGACCATCCCGGACAACATAGTGAAACCCTGTCTCTACTAAAAATTAAAAAAAAAAAAAATCAGCCAGGCATAGTGTCACGCCCCTGTAATCCCAGCTACTTAGGAGGCTGAGGCACGAGAATGGCTCGAACCTAGAAGGTGGAGGTTGCAGTGAGCCGAGATCACGCCACTGCACTCTAACCTGGGCAACAGAGTGAGACTCCATCTCAAAAAAAAAAAAAAAAAGACATGAAAGAATGTAGAAGACTATAGAAAGACTATAGAAGACTATAGAAAAAGTATAGAAAGAGTCAAATGTCTCTTTGAGGTTCAGTGATTGCTACAATTGATAGAAATATGAAATACTCAAAAGAGACATGGTTTGGGAACTACTTTGATTTTAGAAATGTTGAATTTGAGCTGATAGGAGTACATTTAAGTAAAGATGACCAATAGGCTTTTAGAAATGAGGAACAATGTCAGAGAGATCAGGGAACAAGATAGAATCCTATGTAGGTGTGACGGTTAAACCCAGAGGAAACAACTGAGGAGTGTGAAGAAAGGAGCATTAACATTCCTTGGGGTCTGGGTAGAAAACTAATGATTTTAAAAATATTTAAATATGGATATATTCTATTTATTCGAATCTATTTACATCCTTTAAGGTTTATGATCTTGACGATATAATATAGCTGTTTTATATGCCACAGATGTTCTTGTTTGTCTTTATCTGATACAAAAATAATATTTTCTTTTTTCTTTGTAAGTCTTTATGAGATATAATGGATCAATTTGCTTACTTTCTCTTTTTTTTAGAAATGGAGTCTCACTCTGTTGCCCAGGCTGCGGCGCAGTGGCATGATCATAGCTCACTGCAGCCTCCATCTTCTCAGCTTAAGCGATCTTCCTGTCTTGGACCTGTGAAACAGCTAGGATTACAGGCATGAGCCACTGTGCCTGGCCTAATTTGTGGAAATATTTTAGGCGTCTGTGGATTATTAGAATGGCTCTACGCTGGGTGCGGTGGCTCACACAAGTAATCCTAGCACTTTGGGAGGCCGAGGCGAGCAGATTGCCTGCGCTCAGGAGTTCGAGACCAGCCTGTGCAACACGATGAAACCCTGTCTCTACTAAAATACAAAAAATTAGCTGGACATGGCAGTGTGCGCCTGTAGTCCCAGCTACTTGGGAGGCTGAGGTAGGAGAATTGCTTAAACCCGGGAGAAGGAGGTTGCAGTGAGCTGAGATAGCGCCACTGCACTCTAGTCCCGCTGACAGAGTAAGACTCTGTCTCAAAAAAAAAAAAAAAAAAAATCAGCCGGCCATGGTGGCAGGTGCCTGTAATCCCAGCTAAACAAGAGACTGAGGCAGGAGAATCACTTGAATCCGGGAGATGGAGGTTTCAGTGAGCCGAGACCACACCACTGCACTCCAGCCTGGGCAGCAGAGCAAGATTCTGTCTCAAACAAATAAATAAATAAATAAATAGAACAGCTCTGTTTCTAGACAATGAAAAGTTAGTCAGTAAAGATGTTATGATTTTGTGAAAGATATCAGTTCCTGTCCTGATGACCTAAAACGTAATAATACTATAAATAAGGCAATTGTGTACTGTGAATGAAAATCTGATTAGAAGATTTTTTCCCCCAAGGCAGTATCTCTTGCTCTTCAACTGTTGCAATTAAACTGATTATTTTTTTTCTCCTTAATCATTTTGTAAAACTAACCAGTATGTGACAATACAGAGATGAACTTGAGTATGTATTTTACTGTAACAACTGTTATGCAGATAATTTTGAGATACCCTAACTATTCTCATTGGCTTTTTGTTATTGTTGTTGTTGTTGTTTTGAGACAGTCTTACTGTGTCGCCCAGGCTGCAGTGCAGTGGCACGATCTTGGCTCACTGCAACCTCTGCCTCCCAGGTTCAAGCAATTCTCATGCCTCAGCCTCCAAGTAGCTGGAATTACAGGCGTGTATGACCACGCCCGGCTAATTTTTGTATTTTTAGTAGAGATGGGGTTTCGCCATGTTGCCCAGGCTGGTTTCGAACTCCTTGCCTAATGTGATCCGCCCACCTCAGCCTCCCAAAGTGCTGGGATTACAGGTGTGAGCCACTACACCTGGCTCTCATTGGCTTTTTATAGGATTTTAAATTTGATGTAATCTAATTCCACTAGAGAGATTTCTTGGACTAGTTAATATCCTTAGTCTAAAAAACTTGTCATAATGACTTAATTCAAATTACCTTTTTTTTTTGGAGACAGAGTTTCACTCTTGTTGCCCAGGCTGGAGTGCAATGGCGCAGTCTCAGCGCCATGTTGGTCAGGCTGGTCTTGAACTCCCAACCTCAGGTGATCCGCCTGCCTTGGCCTCCCAAAGTGCTGGGATTATAGAAGTGAGTCACTGCGCCCAGCCCAAACTAAATTTTTGTGCTAGAATTTCATTAAATAAATTGCAGTTTGGGTAATTAGTGAGAATATCTGTAGAAAAGTTGTCTAGTAATGGAGAAAAACAACTTGAAGAGGGGTACTAGAGCATTTCTAGGAATTTCATTTCACAATTTATCTGAGTAAGTACTGTACCTAATCCCTCATCCCTGATTGGATCTTCTACAATGCTTATTCATATTACCCTTTCCCTACTTTCACTGCTTTTGCCTTTAAAATAAAGACTGGACAGGAAACCAGTAATTTTTGTTAAGTAGAGGATTAATATTGTAGTGTCCAAAAGCAGTCAATTCTTGTTTTGTTTGAGACGGAGTTTCACTCTTGTCGCCCAGGCTGGAGTGTGATGGCACGATCTCGGCTTACTGCAACCTCCACCTCCTGGGTTCAAGCGATTTTCCTCTCTTAATCTCTCTAGTAGCTGGGATTGCAGGTGCCCACCACCACGCCCAGCTAATTTTTGTAATTTTAGTAGAGAGGGAGTTTCACCATGTTGCCCAGGCTGGTCTCGAACTCCTGATCTCACGTGATTTGCTCGCCTCAGCCTCCCAAAGTGCTGGGATTATAGGTGTGCACCACCATGCCCAGCCAACAGTCAATTCTTTTCACCGCTGCCAGTGTGCTATTGCTGCAGCACTCTGGCATCTTGCCAACCAGGGAAATTTGGAGCAAAAAGGAAAGGAATCTGGCGTTATATTTTGGATGTTTTTCTCTAGTCATGTTTTAAGGACTTTAGTCTCTTCATTAGTTACAGAGAAGTAGAAAAATTGACATTGCGTTATTGGAATAAAGGCAAATATATTTTCATAAAGGTATAGTTTTCTAGAGCTAGGAACAGTGGCTCATGCATGTAGTCCTAGCAACTTGGGAAGCTGAGGCAGGAAGATCACTTGAGGCCAGGAGTTCAAGACCAGCCTGGCAACATAGCAAGATTCTTTCTCTTAAAAAAAAAAAAAAAAAAAAAAAACCCTTCATTCTTAGCTAAATGAACACATATTCTTGATAGTTTGAACAAAATGGTTACATATTTCAGAATTGATTATAATTAAGTCACTGTGATGAAAAATAGAATAAGTAGCATACAATATTAAATCTCATTTGTTTCCTAAGCTGATGCGTGGGCATAATTTACATTTTAAAATTATTTTAGCAATAATTGTTACCAGTTTAAAAAGGTGGTTAGTTGTTTAATAGAAGAGTAAAGACAATGAAAAATCGTTTACCCACAAATAATTATATATTTATGTAAAGTTTCTATGGTTATAAATTGGTGGTTCACATATCTGAAGATTTTGTATATATTTTGATGTTCTTTTGTTATAGTCTAATGAATTTATGATGCCCCCTAGAACTTATGGTTTACTTTCTAGAGTTTAGGATTAGAATTAGAGATTAATTAATTTATATAAATTCAGGTCACATACTTAATCGTGTTGAAATCCATGCTCATTTGAAAACATAAGGGCCTTTTAAATTTTGGGTGTTAAATTTAACCACAAACCAAGTTTAAAAATAGCAGGATGTCTCTCAAGAGAATACTGTTATAGTACATTAAATTATTTTAATAAGCAACCAAATGCCAACTTGAGATAAAGTAATATATCTCACTTTGTCCTGTAAATATTGATTATAAAATGGATTAAAATTTTCTTAAAATAGGATTGGAAGCACATTGGTTGAGAAATTTCAGTTGAAATGCATGGAACATAGGCTGGGCATGATGGCACACACCTACAATTCCAGGAGTTTAGGAGGCTGAGGCAGGACCTCCTGTGTTGAGGTCAGGAGTTCGAGACCAGCCTGGCCGACATGGTGAAACCCTGTTTCTACTAAAAGCACAAAAATGAGCTGGGCATGGTGGTGCATGCTTGTAATCCCAGCTGTTCGGGAGGCTGAGGCAGGAGGATTGCTTGAAATGGGATGGCGGAGGTTGCACTGAGCCAAGATTGTGCCACTGCACTCCAGCCTGGCGACAAAGCAAGACTCCATCTCAAAAAAAAAAAAAAAAAAAAAAAGAAAAGGATAAAGAAATGTATGGAACAAAGCTAAGAATATTCCTGTTTCTTTTCAAAATTTATACATGTTATATGTACAAATTGTTAGGCTTGAAATAATTAAAAATTTGTGTTGTTTCTTTTGTCAATAGCAATTTCATCATGAAAACCTGGTCAATCTGATTGAAGTTTTTAGACAGAAAAAGAAAATTCATTTGGTATTTGAATTTATTGACCACACAGTATTAGATGAGTTACAACATTATTGTCATGGACTAGAGAGTAAACGACTTAGAAAATACCTCTTCCAGATCCTTCGAGCAATTGACTATCTTCACAGTAATAATGTAAGTGCTTCAGAATAAGCCAATTTGTAGGATGAATATGAATCATAAGTGCTCCTTATACATTGTTTTATTTTTATGAAGGTGGCTAACAGTATTTTTTTATACAATAATAATAGACATCCTGAAAATGGGGATAGGGAATAGGGAGCACTACCTTTTGGTTGCAGAACCAAAAAATATTGAGCACTCAGTAATTCCAACTGTAAGGCAGACCAAGTATGGGATAGTAAAGGCAGTATCAATAATTATGTTTAGTAGAATCAGTAGTCAGCTGGGGCACTATTATTAGAGAAAGTATTAAAACGTTGGAAGTCAGGTCTGTGGCTTAATGGAGAGTTGCTCATATAAAGGGAGGTTTAGCGAGACTCCGCCTCAAAAAAAAAAAAAAAAAGACAAGTTTAGCGTTGGGAACTGGAAATTAGGCCAGGGGAATAGCAAGTAAATGTGGAAGCCTTTAGGGGAAGAAAGGAGATATAAAGTGGCTGAGCTGTGTGAGGCCTTGTCCTTTAACCTATGAAAAATCAAGGAAGAGGAAAGATCACGGCTATTCTGATTTTTAGTGTTGACTTTAGCATTGGCTTGTAAGCTTTTAGCTCAGCAGGTTTTTTGTTTGTTTGTTTGTTTTGTTTTTGAGATGTTTTGTTTTTATTGCCCAGGCTGGAGTACAATGGTGCGATTTCGGCTCACCGCAACCTCTGCCTCCCGGGTTCAAGCAATTCTCCCGTCTCTCCTTAAAACATCTCGGTGTTTGTCCGAGATGATGGTGCTCCTCCTCTATCAACCACCACACCTGGCTAATTTTTTGTAGAGATGGAATTTCACCATGTTACCCAGGCTGGTCTCAAACTCCTGGGCTCAAGTGATCTGCCCGCCTCAGCCTCCCGAAATGCTGGACTACAGGTGTGAGCTACTGCACCTGGCACAGATTTTTTTTTTTTTTTTTTTTTTTTTTTTGAGACAGAGTCTCGCTTAGTCGCACAGGCTGGAGTGCAGTGGCGCGATCTCGGCTCACTGCAAGCTCCGCCTCCCGGGTTCACGCCATTCTCCTGCCTCAGCCTCCCGAGTAGCTGGGACTACAGGCGCCCGCCGCTTCGCCCGGCTAATTTTTTGCATTTTTAGTAGAGACGGGGTTTCTCCATGTTGGCCAGGATGGTCTTGATCTCCTGACCTCGTGATCCACCTGCATCGGCCTCCCAAAGTGCTGGGATTACAGGAGTGAGCCACCATGCCCGGCCCCTGAAGCGGTATCTTAATGTGCTTTTTAATGTCTGTTTTTGTTCACATTATATCCTTAGGTCTTGGAATAGTGCCTGGCGTATAGTAGGCACTCAATGAAAATTGTGGTAGTAAAAAAGGATTTATATATTTTGGCAGATGACAACTTTAAAGTGGCTCAATTAGAAAGGCTTACCCTAAATTAATTTTTTGGCTATTTATGGAGGGAGATTGAGTCAGAACAAGAGCCAGTCTCAAAGATTTATGGTAGTAAGTTGTATAAACAAGGAAAGATCCCAGATTTCTGTCACTGAGACATTTCTACTTCTGCTATGATACTTTACAGGTGATGAGTATGTGCTTCTGTAATTCTTTTGATAAAATTTGTAAATGCCTTCTTTGTTCTAGGCACTGTACTGAACACGGGATATTAATTGAACAAGACAGTTGTGCATCTTGCCCTCACGGAGCTTATGGTTTAGTGGGAGTTTCAGACAAGTAAACAGGCAGTTAACAGTACTGCATGACAGATGCTATGAAGGGGAAAGTGCAGATTGATGTGAACATATAGAAGGAGCATCTAATACTAACATACAAGCTGAGTCCTGAGGAAATAGCTGACTTGGCCAAGCAGTTGGAGTAGCATCAACAAATGCACAGAGATTAGACAAACCCTGGCAAATTGGGAAACTAATACTCTATAGGCTAGGGAAAGGAGGTTAAGAGGATAAGTAGGGGCCAAATCTCACAAGGCCTTATAAGCCATTTTAGGGAGTTTTAAATTTATCCTGCAGAATGAGGAATCCTTGAAGCAGAGAAGTGACATGATCAGGCCTAGCACGGTGGCTCATGCCTGTAATCCCAGCACTTTGGGAGGCCGAGGTGGGCGGATCACTAGGTCAGGAGATCGAGACCGTTCTGGCCAACATGGTGAAACCCCATCTTTACTAAAAATACAAAAATTAACTGGGCATTGTGGTGCGTGCCTATAGTCCTGTAGTCCTAGCTACTCAGGAGACTGAGGCAGGAGAATAGCTTGAACCCGGGAGCCGGAGGTTACAGTGAGGCAAGATTGTGCCACTGCACTCCAGCCTGGTGACAAAGTGAGACTCCGTCTCAAAAAAAAAAAAGTGACATGATCACACATCTGATTTTAAAATAGTTCTGTGACTTCATTGTGGAGACTGAATTGGTGAGCACGAATGTGAATTCAGGGAGACCAACTGATAGACTTGTGTATTAATTTTGTGAGACAGCTGAGGAGACCTGAACTAGGAAGAGCAGTAGATAGGTTAAGGGAGTGTGGGGAGGGAGAAAAATGCCCTTGGTTTCTGGCTTGATTTATGGAGTAAGTGGTGGTTCCATTCACTGTAATAGCAGATTGTTGAGAACCAGTAGGTTTGGGGGAGAAGATGTGTTTAGTTTTAGATTTGCTGAATTTAAAGGACCTGTACCTAGTTTGTGGGATTTATTGTGGACTTTCACTTCTTGTGGAAACCAGGAGAAATATCTGTTAGACATAGAAATTTTGAAATTATCAGTAGTATATGGACAGTTACTAAAGCTATAAGAGTAGATGAATCTTACACAAATGTAAACTAAAAATAGGTTAAAGATTTAAATGTAAGACCTGAAACTGTAAAACTACTAGAAGAAAACTTGGGAAAAGTTCTATGACATTGGATCTGGGTAATGATTTTGTGGATATGAACCCAAAAGCACAGACAACAGAAGCAAACATGGACAAATGGGATTACATCAAACAAAAAAGTATGGATATCCAAGGAAACAATCAATAGAGAGAAGAGAGAACGCACAGAATTAGAGAAAATACTTGCAAACCATATATCTAATAAGAGGTTAATATCTGGAATATATAAGAAACTCAGATAAATCAATAGTAAGAAAACAAATAACCTGATTAAAAATTGGGCAAAGGACCAGGTGCAGTGGCACATGCCTATAATCCCAGCACTTTGAGAGGCCAAGGTGGGAGGATAGTTTGAGTCCAGGAGTTCAAGACCAGCCCAGGCAACATGGTGAAACCCTGTGTCTTTAAAAAATAAAAATAAAAAATGGGCAAAGGAGGCTGGGTGCAGTGGCTCACAGCTGTAATCCCAGCATTTTGGGAGGCTGAGGCAGGCAAATCACTTGAGATGAGGAGTTTGAGACCAGCCTGGATAACCTGGTGAAACCCCATCTCCACTAAAAATACAAAAAGTAGCCAGGCGTGGTGGCGTGTCCCTGTAATCCCAGCTACATAGGAGGCTGAGGCAGGAGAATTGCTTGAACCCAGGAGGCAGAGGTTGCAGTGAGCCAAGATCATGCCAGTGCACTCTAGCCTGGGTGACAGAGCAAGACTCCGTCTAAAAAAGAAAAAGAAAGGAAAAAAAAATCAACCTAAGTGTCCATTAAGGATGAATGCATAAAGAAAATGCGGTATGTATACACGATGGAGCACTATTCAGCCGTAAAAATAGAAGGAAATCCTGTCATTTGTGATGATGTGGATGAACCTGGAGGACGTTATGGTAAGTGAAATAAGTCACGCACAGGACAAATACCGCGTGATCTCAATTACATACAGAATCTATAAAAGTGCAACTCATAGAAGTAGAGCGTAGAATGGTAGTTACCACGGGCTAGAGTGGAGGTGGTTGGGGAGATATTGGTCAAGAGATACGAAAATTCAGTCAGAAAGAAGGAGTAAGTTCAAGAGATCTGTTATACAAAATGGTAGCTAGTTAATAACAATGATTGTATTCTTGAAAATTGCTGAGAGTAGAATTTTAAGTGTTCTCACCCCAAAAAAATAAGTATGTGAGGTAATGTTAATTAGCTTGATTTAGCTAATTTTACAATGTATACATATTTCAAAACAACGTGTACATAATATATACAATTTTAATTTATCAATTAAAATTAACAAAATGTTAAAAAGTAATTCAGGCCGGGTGTGGTGGCTCACACCTACAATCCTAGTGCTTTGGAAGGCTGAGGCGGGAAGATCGCTTCAGCCCAGCACTCATGATCCGCCTGGGCCACATAACCAGACCCTGTCTCTACGAAAAAAAGTTTAATTAGCCAGTAGTCCTAATACTGTAGGCTGTAGGACTACAGGCACGCGCTTGTAGTCCTAGCTACTCAGGAGGTTGAGGTGGTAGGATTGTCTCAGGTGGTGGGCTCCTTGCTTGAGCCCAGGAGTTTGAGGCTGCAGTGAGCTTCAATTGTGCCTTTGCACTCTAGTCTGGGCAATGGAGCAAGACCCTATCTCTTTAAAAAATAATTTCTTAAAAAGAGTTGATCAGATTGAGATGGAGCAGCCAGTAGGTGGGGAGAAGCCCAAGAGTGTTGTCCCTATTACCAAGTGACAAAAGTGGCTCCTGCACCCCCCAAAAAAGAGAGTACGTGAGATTGACCAGGAAACTTGAGTTTCCCGGTCAATATATATCAATATATGAGGAGAGGAAAGCCTAAGACAAGGACCCTATGTTTTAGAAACAGACAGAGAAAGAGTAGCTGCCAGGTAGATAGGAGGAGATTGGGAACATTTTAGGTCCGAGAAACCAGGAATGGAGGAACAGTTGGCATTGTTTTTACGCTAAGAAACCAAGTAAATATGGGCGGAGAGATGGCTATTGGATGTAGGAAAAATGTAGATGACTTTTTTCCTATGGCTAGAGAAGTTTAATGCAATGTAGGAGCAAAAGAGAAGGTTAATTATCTTGAGTGACTGGGTCAGAAAGTGAAGACTGTGAGTACAGATAATGTCTTCAAGAGGTTTAGCTGTGAAGGACATGAAAGGGCCGGAACTGGAGTAGGACATAGAGTTAAAGGAAAGTAAAATTTCAATAAGTTATTTTCCTTTCTTTCTTTTCTTTTTTTTTTTTGGGACAGGGTCTCACTCTGTTACACAGGCTGGTCTCAAACTCCTGGCCTCAAGTGATCCTCCTGCCTTGGCCTCGCAAGGTACTAGGTTTACAGGCATGAACCACCACTCCCAGCCTCATTAAGTTCTTTTGGTTTTTCTTACACGAATGTGATTTGCCTTTTTAGTATTATGTCTGTTTTTTTAGCTTCATTTTATTTTGAGGTGGTGGATGGAGCAAGAATTGAAAACATATAACTATATTTGCATTGTGTAATTAATCCTTTGCATGTGGTAAGGAAATAGCTTTACTATCTTAATTAGCTAGATTTTCTTAGTATTATTTTTGAGAGGTTCTGGATAATGAAATCTCATTTTAATGTATTTTGTATTCTGTTTGTTTTTAGATCATTCATCGCGATATAAAACCTGAGAATATTTTAGTATCCCAGTCAGGAATTACTAAGCTCTGTGATTTTGGTTTTGCACGAACACTAGCAGCTCCTGGGGACATTTATACGGACTATGTGGCCACACGCTGGTATAGAGCTCCAGAATTAGTATTAAAAGATACTTCTTATGGAAAGTATGTATATTTTGGGGTCCTGTCAGCCTTCCTTAGGTATCTTTCTTTTTTTTGTTTTTTGAGACAGAGTGTTGCTCTGTCGCCCAGGCTGGAGCGCAGTGGTACAATCTCAGCTGACTGCAACCTCCGCCTCCCAGGTTCAAGCAATTCTCCTATTTCAGCCTCCCGAGTAGCTGGGACTACAGGCGCACACCATCACTCCTTTTGTATTTTTAGTAGAGACGGGGTTTCACAATATTGGTCAGGCTGATTTCGAACTCCTGACCTCAGGTGATCTACCCGCCCTGGCCTCCCAAAGTGCTAGGATTACAGGCGTGAGTCATCGTGCCCAGCCTCCTAGGTATCTCTTTTATCCCTTGGTATATTCTTGTATATCTGTCACCCTAATACTGACACACTCTGCCCTCTGCATCTAGGTTGGGACTAAGAAGAGGGACATCTTTAAAGATAACATAACAGATTCTTTAGGTACCTGCATTGCTGGCTACTGCTACTGCTGCGCTCTCTCAGCTCTCACGGGTTGAATGAACATAGCCCCAGAAGACCTATGCAGACATCCCTCAGAGTGTATCTATATTTGCTTTAAGCTGTGCCATGCCCTCAGCAGAGTTCCCTCTTCTGTTTATCTTTAGCCTCGACATTCTGCAAATATTTGAAATCATTTATCTTACTCTGCCAGTGTTGCAGTAGGAACTGCCGAGTTTCCCATTTCCTGGAAAAATGGTACCCTCTTTGTGAAGACTGGCAAATAATTTTAAATTCTACTGTTTTAGGTGCAAAAATTAACCAGGTGTGGTGGCGTGTGCCTGTAGTCCCAGCTACTTGGGAGGCTGAAACAGGAGAATTGCCTCAAAAGTAGCATGATCTCGGTCTAACATAAAACAGCAGCCTAAAATATAAATAATCAATCTTGAACATAAAGAGATAGAAGTATGTAATTTAATACCTGATTTAATGGAATACATGGAGGAGGATAATTCTCATGTGCTTTTCCTAGAAATTATTATTCTGTTATTATAATAATATGTAATATTAATGAGTACTTACTTTTTGCCAGAAACTGTTCTAAATGCTTTATATACATCAAATAATTTAATCTTTACAACAACCCTGTGATGAAGTTGCTACTATTAGCATTCTCATTTTAAATAGTAGAACACTAAGGCACAGAGGTAAAGTAATTTGCCTGAAATCACATAGCTGCTTAATAGCAGAACTGAACCAGGATTCTAACCCAGGTGGTCTGGATTCACAGTCCATTCCCCTGGGTACCTTTTCAACTGTACCTACCACTGATGCCCTGTACAGACTGTCTCTGTACCTCAGTTACTTCATCTATAAAATGGAAATAATAATAGGACTCACTTCGTAGGTTTGTGGTGAGGATTAAATGATTTGATACATGCTCAATAAATATTATCTACTCTTACTCAAAGTCCTAAAATATTTTTTCTTCATTTCTTTTTTGCCTCTGGGCATAATGTAGCCTGCATAAGATCTCTCTGTCTCGCCGGGCGCGGTGGCTCAAGCCTGTAATCCCAGCACTTTGGGAGGCCGAGACGGGCGGATCACGAGGTCAGGAGATCGAGACCATCCTGGCTAACATGGTGAAACCCCGTCTCTACTAAAAAAAAATACAAAAAAGTAGCCGGGCGAGGTGGCGGGCGCCTGTAGTCCCAGCTACTCGGGAGGCTGAGGCAGGAGAATGGTGTGAACCCAGGAGGCGGAGCTTGCAGTGAGCTGAGATCCGGCCACAGCACTCCAGCCTGGGCGACAGAGCGAGACTCCGTCTCAAAAAAAAAAAAAAAAAAAAAAGATCTCTCTGTCTCATTTTTACCCTCTTTTCATGATGTAGCTTAAATTCCTTTTCTGATATACTCCCTAGCCCCCCAATCCTATTCTACATCTTTTAGTACATTGTCTGTAAATTTTGTGTCAGTTAATATTTAACGTGGGCTAGTTCTTTCTCTAGCTCTTTTTTTTTTTTTTTTTTTTTTTTTTTAACCTCTCACTAAAAGTTAAGTTCCTTGAGGATAGGCATAATCTCTTATATTATACATAACCAAACTTGGTGCCTGGCCCATAGTAAGATTGGATTCTAGGAGAATTCACATTATGTTTGAAACAGATTTGCTTGTGAGTCTGTTTTGATAACTTTTTTATTGTAAAAGAAAACACAGACACAGAATATCTCACATAACAAATGGATAGCTCCACCACCTGATCAAAAAATAGGATTTTGCCCACCACCCTAGAAAACCCTTTGTGTGCCCTACTGCAGTTGTAACATGCTCCTTTCCCCACAAAGCAACCATGATACTGATTTTTATGGCAATCATTTCCTTGCATTTTTAAAAATAATAGAGACAGGTCTCGCTTTGTTGCTCAGGCTTGTCTCGAACTCCTGCCCTCAAGTGGTCCTGTGCCTCAGCCTCCCAAAGTGCTGGGATTACAGGTGTGAGCCACCAGGCCTGGCCATTTCCTTGCATTTTAAAGATAGTTTTATCACCCAAATGTGCATCCATTTAGTTTAATCTAGGCTTTTTTGAGATATGATTCATATATCATACAAGTTACCCATTTAAAATGTACAATTAAGTGGTTTACAGTATATTCACAGAGTTGTACAACCATAACCATAGTAATTTTGGAACATATTTATCACCCCAAAACGAAACCCTGTACCCATTTAAACTCTCCATTTCCTCCCAACCGTTCCAGGCCTAGATAAACTCCTATCTGCTTTCATTCTCTATGGATTTGCCTATTCTGGACATTTCGTATAAGTAGAATTATGTAATATATGGACCTTTGGGACTAGCTTTTTTCACTTAACATAGCATGTATTAGTACTTCATTTCTTTTTTTTTTTTTTAAAACAGAGATGGGGTTTTGCCATTTGGTTTCGAACTCCTGACCTCAAGTGATCTGCTCACCTCGGCCTCCCAAAATGCTGGGATTACAGGCCTGAGCCACTGTGCCCAGCCAGCACTTTGTTTCTTTTTTTTTTTTTTCTTTTTTTAGAGAAGGAGTCTGGCTCCGTCGCCCAGGCTGGAGTGCAGTGGCGCGATCTTGGCTCACTGCAACCTCTGCCTCCCGGGTTCACACCATTCTCCTGCCTCAGCCTCCCAAGTAGCTGGGACTACAGGCGCCCGCCACCACGCCTGGTTAACTTTTTGTATTTTTAGTGGAGACGGGGTTTCACCATGTTAGCCAGGATGGTCTTCATCTCCTGACCTTGTGACCTGCCCGCCTTGGCCTCCCAAAGTGCTGGGATTACAGGCGTGAGCCACCACGCCCAGCCCACTTTATTTCTTTTTATGGCTGAATAATATTCCACTGAATGGTTAGAGCTCTTTTTATTTACCCATTCATCAGTTAATGGACATTTGGGTTGTTTTTACTTTTTAGCTATTATGGGTAATGCTGCTATGAGCGTTTGTGTACTTGTTTTTGTATGGACATATGTTTTCTTTTTTTTTTTTTATTATACTTTAAGTTCCAGGGTACATGTGCACAATGTGCAGGTTTGTTACATATGCATACTTGTGCCATGTTGGTGTGCTGCACCCATCAACTTGTCAACACCCATCAACTCGTCATTTAAATCAGGTATAACTCCCAATGCCATCCCTCCCCCATCCCCCATCCCCATAATAGGCCCTGGTGTGTGATGTTCCCCTTCCAGAGTCCAAGTGATCTCATTGTTCAATTCCCACCTATGAGTAAGAACATGCAGTGTTTGGTTTTCTGTTCTTGCGATAATTTGCTGAGAATGATGGTTTCCAGCTGCATCCATGTCCCTACAAAGGACACAAACTCATCCTTTTTTATGGCTGCATAGTATTCCATGGTGTATATGTGCCACATTTTCTTAATCCAGTCTGTCACTGATGGACATTTGGGTTGATTCCAAGTCTTTGCTATTGTGAATAGTGCCGCAATAAACATATGTGTGCGTGTGTCTTTATAGCAGCATGATTTATAATCCTTTGGGTATATACCCAGTAATGGGGTGGCTGGGTCATGTTTTCATTTCTTTTGGGTATATACTTAGGAGTTAGAATTGTGGGTCATATGGTAACTATGTTTAGTCTTTGAAGAACTGCCAGATTGTTTTCCATAGTGTTTGTACCATTTTACATTCTCACTAGCTGAGTGTGAGGGTTTCAGTGTCTCCATGTCTTTGCTAGCACTTACTATTATGTTCTTTTGTTTAATAGCCATCCTAGCCTTTTTTTTTTTTTTTAAGTAAACTTTATTTTGGGATAATTTTAGATTTACAGAAAAGTTGCAAAGATAGTATAGTTTCCACATAGTCCTCACCCAGTTTCTGTTTACCCTAATATCATATTTCATTACTATGGAGGTTTATCATCTCTTTTTAATTTATTACTTGAATACTTTTATAAATGGACATTTCCCCTTATTTGGTTACCTAATGGTATAGTTCACATAGAGAAACTGGGTAAATGCTTGATTTATTTATCAATTTTAAAGATGAATTGGCTCCAAAAGGTGACCTCCAAAGGCAACTAATTAATTTTTTTAGAAATACCATTATGAACTCATGGACTTAAACGTATTTAATGGGTTTCAATGCACTGCAATTATTGGGGCAAAAAGATAATACCTTTTCCCGACTGGGCACAGTGGTTCACGCCTGTAATCCCAGAACTTTTGGGAGGCCGAGGTGGGCAGATCACCTGAGGTCAGGAGTTCAAGACCAGCCTGCCCAACATGGAGAAACCCCATCTCTACATAAAATACAAAACTAGCCGGGCGTGGTGGTGCATGCCTGTAATCCTACCTACTTGAGAGACTGAGGCAGGAAAATTGCTTGAACCCAGGAGGCAGAGGTTGCGGTGAGCCGAGATTGCACCACTGCACTCCAGCCTAGGCAACAAGAGTGAAACTCTGTCTCAAAAAAAAAAAAAAAAAAAGATAATACTTTTTCCCTACCTGTAACAAGAGTCACAGCCAATACCCTTATAACAAAAGATGGGTTAGCAAGAGAAAAATATGACAAATTTAACAAAGCTCTATGTGACATGGAAGCCTTCATAAATGAAAACCCAAAGACCCAGGGAGAACACAGTCTGATTTTATGCTAAGTTTGCTGAAAGGAGTGAATACTTGTAGAGAAACATGATTGAGCAAAAGGAGTATGATTTAATGGTAATAAACCCAGCAAGGCCTGTTTGTTCAGATTCTTCTTGGCCTCTCCGTTTTGCATTCCTTCCTTCCAGGTTTGGGCAGGACTTCTCTGGAATGAGGGTCTTATGACTTACTTTCAAGGGAGGTGGATCAGAGAGTGACCATTCTATGTTTTATGGCTTGCTTTGGGGAAGAGAAATTCTAGTTGCTCAGGAGGTGGGCAGGTGGAAGAGGAATCCTGGTTTCTTTTTTTTTTTTTTTTTGAGACGGAGTCTTGCTCTGTCACCCAGGCTGGAGTGCAGTGGCTGGATCTCAGCTCACTGCAAGCTCCGCCTCCCAGATTTACGCCATTCTCCTGCCTCAGCCTCCCGAGTAGCTGGGACTACAGGCGCCGCCACCTCGCCCAGCTAGTTTTTTGTATTGTTTAGTAGAGACGGGGTTTCACCGTGTTAGCCAGGATGGTCTCGATCTCCTGACCTTGTGATCCGCCCGTCTCGGCCTCCCAAAGTTCTGGGAGTACAGGCTTGAGCCACCGCACCTGGCCAGGAATCCTGGTTTCTATGATACACCTTCGGGGAGAATGGAGGGCAGGAGAAGGTCAGAGAGATTTTGTTTCTGAGGCCTTTCTAATCTCCTTCAGTTCAAAGTATGTATCATGCCAAAGCACCATACTTTCGGGTATCATAGTCTAAGCCTGGACACAATTATTATTATTATTGAAGTTCAAAATCAATGGGTATCCCCTGTGACCTGCATGTATACATCCAAATGGCCTGAAGTAACTGAAGAATCACAAAAGAAGTGAAATTGGCCTGTTCCTGCCTTAACTGAGGACATTACCTTGTGAAATTCCTTTTCCTGACTCATCCTGGCTCAAAAGCTCCCCCACTGAGCACCTTGTGTCCCCTGCCCCTGCCTGCCAGAGAACTACCCCCTTTGACTGTAATTTTCCACTACCTACCCAAATACTGTAAAATGGCCCCACCCCTATTACCCTTCGTTGACTCTCTTTTTGGACTCAGCCCGCCTGCACCCCAGGTGAAATTAACAGCCTTGTTGCTCACACAAAGCCTGTTTGGTGATCTCTTCACATGGACATGAGTGAAGGGTGCCTTTTCAAGGTGACTTTCCAAGTCCTTTTAACAGGACCTAGTATGTAGTCTCTGATACTTCCCTTGTGACCTGACTGACAAGATAGCAGTCCAGGCTCATTTTTTACATGTTTTTGCCCCAGACCTGGTATCAGCCATATTATATCTTTTTTAAAAACTGCATTATTGAGATATGTTTATATAATATGATTCATCTATTTGAAGTAAATTTCAGTGGTTTTTAGTGTATTCACAGACATGTACAACCATCACCACAGTCAATTTTCATCACCTCAGTAAAAACCCCATACCCTTTATTTATGACACCCCTACACCTCTGAACTCCCTCCCTAACCCTAAGCAATTACTACTGTCTTCTCTATCTTTATATATTTTTATTTTTGTTTTTTGAGACAGTCTCTCTTTGTTACCCAGTCTGGAGTGCAGTGGTGCGATCTCGGCTCACTGCAACATCCACCTCCCGGGTTCAAGCAATTCTCCTGCCTCAGCCTCCTGAGTAGCTGGGACTACAGGCGCATGCCACCACACCCAGCTAAGTTTTTTTTTGTATTTTTGTAGAGATGGGGTTTCACCATGTTGGTCAGGCTGGTCTCGAACTCCTGACCTCATGATCGACCTGCACCGGCCTCCCAAATTGCTGAGATTACAGATGCAAGCCACTGCGCCCGGCCTATGGCTGGCTAATTTTTAACTTTTTCTTTTGTAGAGACAGGGTCTCGCTGTGTTGACTAGGCTGATTTTGAATTCCTGGGCTTAAGTGATCCTCCCGCCTCAGCCTCCCAACATGTTAGGGTGATAGGTGTGAGCCACCATGCTGAAGCCTGACTTTTTTATTCTAGCTACTCTAATGGGTGTGAAGTGGTATCTCATTGTGGGTTTGCTTTACATTTCCCTAATGTCTAATGAGGTTGAATGTCTTTTTTTTGTGTGCTTATTGGCCATCTGTATATTGTCCTTGGAGAAATGTCTGTTCAGATCCTTTGCCTATTTTTAAAATGAGTTTTCTTTTTATTATTGAGTTGTAAGAATTTTCTACATATCCCAGATACAAATTCCTTATCAGATATGTGATGTGCAAATATGTTCTTCCATGTTATGAGTTGTGTCTTCACTTTCTTGATTATGTCTTTTTTTTTTTTTTTTTTTTTTGAGATGGAGTCTCACTCTGTTGCCCAGGCTGGAGTGCAGTGGCATGATCTCAGCTCACTGCAAGCTCCATCTCCCAGATTCATGCCATTCTCCTGCCTCAGCCTCCCGAGTAGCTGGGACTACAGGCACCCACCACCACACCCGGCTATTTTCTTTTTTTTTTGTATTTTTAATAGAGACGGGGTTTCACCGTGTTAGCCAGGATGGTCTCGATCTCCTGACCTCGTGATCTGCCAGCCTCGGCCTCCCAAAGTGCTGGGATTACAGGCGTGAGCCACTGCACCCGGCCAATTATGTCTTTTGATTTTCAAATGTTTTCAATTTTGAGAAGTCCAATTTATCTGTTTCTTTTATTGCCTATGCTTTTGGTATCATATTTCAAAATTGTTTGCCAAATGCAGGATTATGAAGATTTACAGTTACATTTTCTTCTAAGAGTTACGACTTTAGCTCTTACATTTAAGTCTGATCCATTCGAGTTAATTTTTGTATATGCTATAAGGTAAGAGTCCAAGTTCATTCTTTTACATGTGGCTATCCAGTTGTTGTCCCAGCACCATTTGTTGAAAATATTGTTCTTTCCCTATTATGGTGTTGGGCCCTTTTTGGAATTCAGTTGACCATAGTTGTAAGTGTAACTGTTCAAGGGGTTCACCTTGCCTGCTGCCTAGACAGAGCTGATTCATCAAGACGGGAATTGCAGTAGAGATAGAATACCTTATGCAGAGCCGGCTGTGCAGGAGACTGGAGTTTTATTATTACTCAAATCAGTCTCCTTGGGCATTCAGGGAGCAGAGTTTTTAAGGACAACTTGGTGGGTAGGGGGAGGCCAGTAAGCTGGGAGTTCTGATTGGTCAGGTTTAAAATCACAGGGAGTCAAAGCTGTCTTCTTGCACTGAGTCAGTTCCTGGGTCCGGGATGGCCATGAGATCAGATGAGCCAGTTTAGCAGTGTGGGTGGTGCCAGCTGATCCATCAAATGCAGGGTTTGCAAAATATCTCAAGCACTGATCTTAGGAGCAGTTTATGGAGGGTCAGAATCTTGTAGCTTCCAGCTGCATGACTCCTAAACCATGATATCTGATCTTGTGGCTAATGTTAGTCCTACAAAGGCAATCTGGTCCCCAGGCAAGAAGGAAGTCTGCTTTGGGAAAGGGTTATTACTGTCTTTGTCTTAAACTACAAACTATAAACGAAGTTTCTCCCGAAGTTAGTCCAGCCTACACCCAGGAATGAACAAGGACAGCTTGGAGGTTAGAAGCAAGATGGAGTCAGTTAAGTTAGATCTCCTTCACTGTCTCAGTCATAATTTTGCAAAGGTGGTTTTGTAAGGGCTTATTTCTAGAATCTCAGTTCTGTTCCTTTGATCTGTAAGGCTGTCCTTTTTCCAGCAACGCACTTTCTTTCCTTTTTTTCTTTTCTTTTCTTTTTTTTTTTGACAAGATCTCACTCTGTTGCCCAGGGTGGAGCACAGTGGCATGGTCTCGGCTCACAGCGACCTTCACCTTCCAGGCTCAAGCAATCCTCCCACCTCAGCCTCCTGAGTAGTTGGGACTACAGGGGTGCACCACCAAACCTGGCTAATTTTTAAATTTTTTGTTGACACAGGATTTCACCATGTTGCCTCAGCTGGTCTTGAATGGCTGGGCTCAAGCAATCTGCCTGCCTCGGACTCCCAAAGTGTTGGGATTATGGGCACGAGCCACCACACCCAGCTGACACACTGTCTTAATAACTATTGCTTTGTAGTAAGTTTGAAATCAGGAAGTGTGAATCTTTCTACTTTACTTACTTTTCCAAGATTGTTTTGGCTATTCTAGGTCCCTTCCAATTCCATATGAATTTTAAGATCAGCTTCTCAATTTTTGCAAAAAAGACATCTGATATTCTGATATGGATTACATTGTATCTGTGGATTAGTTTGGAGATATTGCTGTCTTAAAAATATTAACTGTTATTCTAATCTGTGAGTTTAGAGTGTTTTGCCATTTATTTAGATCTTCCATAATTTTTTCAACAATGTTTTGTAGTTTTCAAAGCATACATTTTGCACTTGTTTTGTAAAATTTATTCTTAAGTATCTTATTCTTTTTGATGCTATCATGAATGGAGTTTTCTTAACTTCATTTCAAATTGTTCATTGCACGGGCATAAAAATACAACTTATTTTTGTATACTGAGTTCATATTGAAGTGGTGTCATTGTCTGGGGTAAATACCCGGGGTTCATCATCTCGTGCCAAGGAGATAAAGGACATAGACATGCATGAAGAGTGAGTTTAGGAGCAGAGGTTTAATAGGCAAAAGAAAGAGAAAGGAGAACAGCTCTCTCCCTGGTGAGAAAGAGGGGCCTCCTAAAGGAAAATCTGGCCTGTGGCAGACTGCATGAGATTTTATAGGCAGACTTGAGGAGGTGATGTCTGATTTATGTAGAACTCACAGATTGGTTTGACCAGGTGTGACAGTTACATAAGCAAGGGGAAGGCTGGTTGCCCCACTCTAATCTTATTATGCAAATTGAATCTCTGCCTGACTGGGGCCATATTGTCTTCTCCTTACTGTACATGTGGTTTGGCAAAGAGAAGGGAAGATGGAACCACCATTTTGAACATGCCTAGTCCCAGGTAGCCTTTTCCTGTTGGCGCAACTGCTGGCATTCACCTTTGCAAGCTTCCAGCTTGTGTGTCTGTGTCTGCAGCACAATTTTACAGGCTGCTTTTTGTTAGAAAAGAAAATGATTTGGGGCTGCTTTTCATTAAAAGGAAAACCTTACTGAGGATCCCGTACCCTCACTGCCTGCCTAAATAATTTGTTCTTAACTCATATCATTATCATACAACCTTGCTGAACTTGTTTATTTGTTCTCATAGTTGTTTAGTGGATTCCTTAGGATTTTCTGCATAGAAGATCATGTCATCTGTGAATAGATATAGTTGTACTTTTTTGCTGGTCTGGATGCCTTTTATTTCTTTTTCCTGTCTAATTATGCTGACTAGAATCTCCAGTACAATGTTGAATAGAAGTGGCAAGAGCAGACATCCTTGTCTTGTTCCTAATCTTATGGGGAAATCATTCAGTCTAAGTATAGTATTAGATATGGATTTTTCATAGATGTCTTTTATTAGGTTGAGGAAGTTTCCTTTTATTCTTAGTTTGTTGAGTGTTTTTATCATGAAGGGGTGTTGGATTTTATCAAATGTTTTTTCTTTGTCTATTGAAATGATCAAAATGAGAATTTTTTTTGGTTTTTATTCTATTGATGTATTATGTTACATTTATTGGTTTTTGGATATTGAACCAACCTTGTGTTCCTGGAATAAATCCCAATTGGTCACAGTGCATAATTCTTTTTATATGATGCTGGATTCAGTTTGCTAGTATTTTGTTGAGAATTTTGTGTTCACATTCATAAAAGATATTTCTAGTTTTCTTTTCTACTGGTTTGGGTATCAGGGAAATACTGGTTTTAAAAAATGAGATAGGATGTGTTCCTTCTGTTTTTTGAAAGAGTTTGTGAAGACTTGGTATTAATTCTTTAAATGATAGAATTCAGTAGTGACATCATCTAGGCCTGGGCTTTTCTTTGTGGGTAGTTTTTTCAAAAAATCATGAATTTAGTCTTTTCACTTGTTAAAAGTTTATTGAGGCCAGGCGCAGTGGCTCAAGCCTGTAATCCCAGCACTTTGGGAGGCCTAGACGGGTGGATCACGAGGTCAGGAGATCGAGACCATCCTGGCTAACACAGTGAAACCCCGTCTCTACTAAAAAATACAAAATAGCCGGGCGAGGTGGTGGGCGTCTGTAGTCCCAGTTACTCGGGAGGCTGAGGCAGGAGAATGGCATAAACCCGGGAGGCAGAGCTTGCAGTGAGCTGAGATCCGGCCAGTGCACTCCAGCCTGGGCGACAGAGCGAGACTCTGTCTCAAAAAACAAACAAAAAAAAAGTTTATTGAGATTGTCTATTTTTTCTTGAGCCAGTTTCAGTAGTTTGTGCTTTTCTGGGAAACTATTCATTTAATCTAAGTTATCTAATCTGTTGGCAAACAATTATTTATTCCTTTATAATCGTTTTAATTTCTGTAAAGTCAGTAGTAATGTCACCTCTTTCATTTCTGATTCTAATAATTTGAGTTTTCTCTCTTTTGTTCTTGGTCATTCTAACTGTTTTTCAATTTTGTTGATTTATGAAAAAATAGCTTTTGGTTTCATTGATTTTCTCTTTCTCTTTTTTTTTTTTTTTTTTTTTTTGAGACGGAGTCTCGCGCTGTGTCACCCAGGCTGGAGTGCAGTGGCGCGATCTCGGCTCACTGCAAGCTCCGCCTCCCAGGTTCACGCCATTCTCCTGCCTCAGCCTCCGAGTAGCTGGGACTACAGGCGCCCGCCACCTCGCCCGGCTAGTTTTTTGTATTTTTAGTAGAGACGGGGTTTCACCATGTTAGCCAGGATGGTCTCGATCTCCTGACCTCGTGATCCACCCGCCTCGGCCTCCCAAAGTGCTGGGATTACAGGCTTGAGCCACCGCGCCCGGCCTGATTTTCTCTTTCTCTAATGAACTTTTACTTTTTAAATATTTCCTTCTTTTTACTTGCGTGGTTTAGTTTGCCCTTCTTTTTCCAGTGTCTTAAGGTGGAAGGTTAGGTTACTGATTTGATATCTT
Organism: Theropithecus gelada; assembly: GCF_003255815.1. NCBI lineage: Eukaryota > Metazoa > Chordata > Mammalia > Primates > Cercopithecidae > Theropithecus > Theropithecus gelada. The sequence continues at coordinate 130,755,805 of NC_037673.1, read as the reverse complement.
TCTTCATATAGACATTACAGCTATACATTTCCCTCTCTGCTTTACTGCATCCCACAAATGCTGGTATATTGTGTCTTCATTTTCATGAGTCTCAGAGGATTTCCTTTTTTTTTTTTTTAAACAGGATCTTGCTCTGTTGCTCAGGCTGGAGTGCAGTGGTATGATCTTGAATCACTGCAGCCTTGACTTCCCCAGCTTAAGTGATCCTCCCACCTCAGCCTCCCGAGTAGCACACACACAGGTGTGTGCCCTCATGCTTGGCTAATTTTGTTCATTTTTTTGCAGAGACAAGGTCTTACTACATTACCCAGGCTGTTCTCAAACTCCTATACTCAAGTGATCCTCCTACCTCTGCCTCCCATAGTGTTGAGATTAAAGGCATGAGCTACCACGTCCAGGCTCAAAGTATTTTTTGATTTCTCTTTTGATTTCACCTTGTACCCATTGGTTATTTCGTCGAATGTAGTTTAATTTCCATATATTTGTAAATTTCCAAAATTTTTCCTGCAATTAATATCTAATTTTATTCCATTGTAACAAGAGAATATACTTTGTGTAATTTCTGCCCTTTTAAATTTACTGAGGTTTACCTCAGTATTTATGGTCCAGCACATGGGCTATCCTGGAGAATGTTCCATGTGACTTGAGAACAATATACATAAATGTATATTCTATTGTTGTTCTGTGAAGTGTTCTACAGAGAGTTATGTCTAGTTTGTTTATCATGTTGTTCATATTTTCTCTTCTTGATTTTCTAATTGGTTTAGACATGCTTATCATTATTATAGTTTTCTGATAGATTTCCCCCTTTATCATTATGAAATTTACCTCTTCATCTCTAGTAACATTTTTTTGTTAAAAGTCTATTTTATCTTATATTAGGGCAGCCTTTTTAGTTTTCTTGTGGTTGTTGTTTACATATCTTTTTCACAACCTTTACTTATAATGTTTGTATATTGAATATAAAGTATATCTTGCCTAAACAATATATAGTTAGATCATGAGGTTTTTTTTCCCCCCTCCAGGCTGACAGTCTCTGCCTTTTGCTGGATTGATTAATCTGTTAACGTTTAATGCCATTATTATTTTCATTTATTTATTTTTTTGAGACAGTCTCACTCTGTCACCCAGGCTGGAGTGCAGTGGCACAATCTTAGCTCACTACAACTTCTGCCTCCCAGGTTCAAGCAGTTCTCCCTTCCTCAGCCCCCTGAGTAGCTGGGATTACAGGCATCCACCACCATGCCTGGTTAATTTTTGTATTTTTAGTAGAGATGGTGTTTCACCATGTTGGCCAGGTTGGTCTCAAATTCCTGACCTCAAGTGATCCACCCACCTAGGCCTACCAAATCTCTGGGATTACAGGTGCGAGCCACCGTGCCCAACCACATTTAATGTCATTATTGACATAGTTGTAATTACATCTGCCATTTTAGTCTTTTGTGTTTGTCTCATGTTGTTTTCTTGTTCCTCCTTTGCTGCATTATTTTGCATTAAATGGTTGTTTTCTAATTATTTTAATTTCTTTAATAATTTTTTTTTACTATCTTTGTGTGTGTGTGTGTGTGTGTGTGTTTTGAGATGGAGTCTAGCTGTGTCACCCAGGCTAGAGTGCAGTGGGGCATTCTTGGCTCACTGAAACCTCTGCCTCCTGGGTTCAAGCGATTCTCCTGCCTCAGCCTCCTGAGTAGCTGAGATTTCAGGTGTGTGCCACCAAGTCTGGCTAATTTTTGTATTTTTTTTTTTTTTTTTTAGCCAAGATGGGGTTTCAGCATATTGGCCAGGCTGGTCTCGAACTCTTGGCCTCAAGTGATTCTCCTGCCTCAGCCTCCCAAAGTGCTGGGGTTACAGATGTGAGCCACTGCACCTGGCCTTTACTATATTTTTGAGGATTTTTTTTTTCTTTTTACTGGTTGCTCTAAGGTTTACACCTTATCAGAATCAACTGGTAAGTTCCTATTTATATTGGTTTAATTCCAGTGATACAGATATAGGAAAGTTATTCTTATGTCGTTCTATTCCCTTTTCCATCTTTGTGTGGTATATTTGTTGTACATATTACATCTAATAATGTTATGAACCGTTATTACTTTTTCTTTATAGTCATTTCTCTCAAACTCAATACAGTTTTGCTTCGTCTCACTTCCTTTTTGATGTCATTGGCAAATATGTTACACGTATTACATTTGTAATGTTATAGGGCCGACAATGTATTGCATGCATGTTATTTTTTCCCTAGGTAGAGGTAGCTCTAATGGCTTGCATATTATTTGGTACGAAGTGCCTTCAAAAAGTTCATGGAAATACATATTATGAAAAAACTATGCATGGCTTTAACTTTTTTTTGCACCAAAATAAACTCACACTAACTTGTTATAACATGTCTGGATAGGATCTAGTTTGAGGCGTTAAGAAGGATAATACATCAGTTGGAAAAGAGCCTCTATCAAAACAATATGAATTCTGCTAAAATTGAAGTAAGAACAAGCATTAAATTTATGATGAAGCTTGAGTGGCAGAATGGTGAAAGCATTGATGCTTTATGAAAAGTTCTCTTTTTTCCAATTTTTAATATTTTATAATTTTAATATAGAAACAAGGTCTTGCAGTGTTGGCAAAGCTAGTCTCAAACTCCTGGGCTCAAGCAATCCTCCTGCATCAGCCTCCCAAAGTGCTGGGATTACAGGCTTGGCTTTATGGAAAGTTTTTGGAGACAATACCCCAAAGAAACCAGCAGCTTATAAATGGATAACTTGTTTTAAGAAAGGAGGAAATGGCGAGAAAACACTAAGATGACTAAATAGGAGTAGCTCCGGTCTACAGCTCCCAACAAGATAGATGCAGAAGACAGGTGATTTCTACATTTCCAACTGAGGTACCTGGTTCATCTCACTGGGACTGGTTGGACAGTGGGTGCAGCCCACTGAGGGCGAGCCAAAGCAGGGAGGGGCATTGCCTCACCCAGGAAGCGCAAGGGGTCGGGGGATTTCCCTTTCCTAGCTAAGGGAAGCCATGAGTGACTGTACCTGGAGGAACAGTACACTCCTACCCAAATACTGTGCTTTCCACATGGTCTTTGCAACTGGCAGACCAGGAGATTCCCTCCTGGGCCTAGCTTGGCAGGTCCCATGGCCATGGAGCCTTGCTTGCTGCTAGTACAACCGTCTGAGATCGACCTGGGACACTGGAGCTTGGTAGGGGGAGGGGCGTCCACCATTTCTGAGGCTTGAGTAGAAGGTTCTGTGCTCACAGTGTAAACAAAGCGCAGGGAAATTCGAACTGGGCAGAGTGCATCACTGCTCACCAAGGCCTACTGCCTCTCTAGATTCCACCCCCAGGGGCAGGGCATATCTGAACAAAAGGCAGCAGACAGCTTCTGCAGACTTAAACATCCCTGTCTGACAGCTCTGAAAAGAGCAGTGGTTCTCCCAGCATAGCATTTGAGCTCCAGTAACGGACAGACTGCCTCCTCAAGTGGGTCCCTGACCCCCGTGTAGCCTGACTGGGTGTCACCTCCCAGTAGGGGCCGACAGACACTTCATACAGGCAGGTGCCCCTCTGGGACGAAGCTTCCAGAGGAAGGATCAGGCAGCAATATTTGCTGTTCTGCAGCCTCCACTGGTGATACCCAGGCAAATAGGGTCTGGAGTGGACCTCCAGCAAACTCCAACAGACCTGCAGCTGAGGGGCCTGTCTGTTAGAAGGAAAACTAACAAACAGAAAGGAAAAGCATCAACATCAACAAAAATGACATCCACACCAAAACCCCGTCCATAGGTCACCAACATCAAAGACCAAAGGTAGATAAAACCACAAAGATGGGGAGAAACCAGAGCAGAAAGGCTGAAAATTCCAAAAACCAGAATGCCTCTTCTCCTCCAAAGGAACACAACTCCTCGCCAGCAAGGGAACAAAACTATACGGAGAATGAGTTTGACAAGTTGACAGAAGTAGGCTTCAGAAGGGCAGTAATAACAAACTTCTCTGAGCTAAAGGAGCATGATCTAACCCATCACAAGGAAGCTAAAAACCTTGAAAAAAGGTTAGACGAATGGCTAACTAGAATAACCAGTATAGAGAAGAGCTTAAATGACCTGATGGAGCTGAAAACCACAGTACGCGAACTTCATGAAGCATACACAAGCTTCAGTAGCTGATTTGATCAAGTGGAAGAAAGGATATCAGTGATTGAAGATCAAATTAATGAAATAAAGTGAGGAGACAAGATTAGAGAAAAAAGAGTGAAAAGAAATGAACAAAGCCTCCAAGAAATATGGGACTATGTGAAAAGACCAAATCTACGTTTGATTGGTGTACCTGAAAGTGACAGGGAGAATGGAACCAAGTTAGAAAACACTCTTCAGGATATTATCCAGGAGAACTTCCCCAATCTAGCAAGGCAGGCCAACATTCAAATTTGGAAATACAGAGAACACCACAAAGATACTCCTTGCGAAGAGCAACCCCAAGACACATAATTGTCAGATTCACCAATGTTGAAATGAAGGAAAAAATGTTAAGGGCAGCCAGAGAGAAAGGTCGGGTTACCCACAAAGGGAAGCCTATCAGACTAACAGTGCATCTCTCGGCAGAAACCCTACAAGCCAGAAGAGAGTGGTGGCCAATATTCAACATTCTTAGAGAAAAGAATTTTCAACTCAGAATTTCGTATCAAGCCAAACTAAGCTTCGTAAGTGAAGGAGAAATAAAATCCTTTACAGACAAACAAATGCTGAGAGATTTTGTCACCACCAGGCCTGCCTTACAAGAGCTCCTGAAGGAAGCACTAAACATGTAAAGGAACAACCGGTACTAGCCACTGCAAAAACATGCCAAATTGTAAAGACCATCAATGCTGTGAAGAAACTGCATCAATTAACAGGTGAAATAACCAGCTAGCATCATAATGACAGGATCAAATTCACATATAACATTAACCTTAAATGTAAATAGGCTAAATGCCCCCAATTAAAAAGCACAGACTGGCAAATTGGGTAAAAAGTCAAGACCCATCACTGTGCTGTATTCAGGGGACCCATCTCACGTGCAAAGACAAATATAGGCTCAAAATAACAGGATGGAGGAAGATCTACCAAGCAAATGGAAAGCAAAAAAAAAGTAGGGGTTGAAATCCTGGTCTCTGATAAAACAGACTTTAAACTAACAAGGATCAAAAGAGACAAAGAAGGCCATTCCATAATAGTAAAGGGATCAATTCAACAAGAAGAGCTAACTATCCTAAATATATATGCACCCAATACAAGACCACCCAGATTCTTAAAGCAAGTTCTTAGAGACCTGCAAAGAGACTTAGACTCACACACAATAATAATAGGAGACTTTAACACCCCACTGTCAATATCAGACAGACCAACAAGACAGAAAATTAACAAGGATATCCAGGACTTGAACTCAGCTCTGGACTAAGCAGACCTAATAGACATCTACAGAACTCTTCACCCCAAATCAACAGAATATACATTCTTCTCAGCACCACATCACATTTATTCTAAACTTGACCACATAATTGGAAGTAAAACACTCCTCAGCAAATGTAAAAGAACAGAAATCATAACAAACTGTCTCTCAGACCACAGTGTAATCAAATTAGAACTCAGGATTAAGAAACTCACTGAAAACTGCACAACTATATGGAAACTGAACAACCTGCTCCCGAATGACTACTGGGTAAATAACGAAATGAAGGCAGAAATAAAGATGTTTTTTGAAAACAATGAGAACAAAGGCACAACACCCCAGAATCTCTGGTACACAGCAGAAGCAGTGTATAGAGGGAAATTTATAGCACTGAGTGCCCACAAGAGAAAACAGGAAAGATCTAAAATCGACACCCTAACATCACAGTTAAAAGAACTAGAGAAACAAGAGCAAACAAGTTCAAAAGCTAGCAGAAGGCAAGAAATAACTAAGATCAGAGCAGAACTGAAGGAGACAGAGACACAAAAAGCTCTTCAAAAAAATCAGTGAATCCAGGAGCTGGTTTTTTGAAAAGCTGAACAAAATAGATAAACTGCTAGCAAGATTAATAAAGAAGAAAAGAGAGAAGAATCAAATAGATGCAATAAAAAGTGATAAAGAAGATATCACCACCAATCCCACAGAAATACAAACTACCATCAGAGAATACTACAAACACCTCTAAGCAAATAAACTAGAAAATGTAGAAGAAATGGATAAATTCCTGGACACATACACTCACCCAAGACTAAACCAGGAAGAAATTGAATCTCTGAATAGACCAATAACAGGTTCTGAAATTGAGGCAATAATTAATAGCCTACCAGCCAAAAAAGTCCAGGACCAGATGGATTCACAGCCAGATTCTACCAGAGGTAGGAAGAGGAGCTAGTATCACTCCTTCTGAAACTATTCCAATCAATAGAAAAAGAGGGAATCCTCCCTAACTCATTTTATGAGGCCAGCATCATCATGATATGAAAGCCTGGCAGAGACACAACAAAACAGAATTTTAGGCCAGTATCAATGATGAACATTGATGCAAAAATCCCCAATAAAATACTGGCAAACTGAATCCAGCAGCACGTCAAAAAGCTTATCCACCACAATCAACTCTGCTTCATCCCTGGGAGGCAAGGCTGGTTCAACATACGCAAATCAATAAATATATCCATCACATAAACAGAACTAACGACAAAAACCACGATTATCTCAGTAGATGCAGAAAAGGTCTTCGACAAAATTCAACAGCCTTTCATGCTAAAAACTCTCAATAAACTAGGTATTGATGGAATGTATCTCAAAATAATAAGAGCTATTGATGACAAACCCACAGCCAATATCATACTGAATGGGCAAAAACTGGAAGCATTCCTTTTGAAAACCGGTGCAAGACAAGGATGTACTCTCTCACAACTCCTGTTCAACACAGTATTGGAAGTTCTGGCCAGGGCAATCAGGCAGGAGAAAGAAATAAAGGGTATTCAATTAGGAAAAGAGGGAGTCAAATTGTCTTTATTTGCAAATGACATGATTGTATATTTAGAAAACCCCATCATCTCAGCCCAGGATCTCCTTAAGCTAATAAGCAACTTCAGCAAAGACTCAGGATACAAAATCAATATGCAAAAATCACAAGCATTTCTATACACCAAGAACAGACAAACAGAGCCAAATCATGAGTGAACTCCCATTCACAATTACTACAAGCAGAATAAAATACCTAGGAATCCAACTTACAAGGGATATGGGCCGGGCGCGGTGGCTCAAGCCTGTAATCCCAGCACTTTGGGAGGCCGAGACGGGCGGATCACGAGGTCAGGAGATTGAGACCATCCTGGCGAACATGGTGAAACCCCGTCTCTACTAAAAAATACAAAAAAACTAGCCGGGCGAGGTGGCGGGCGCCTGTAGTCCCAGCTACTCGGGAGGCTGAGGCAGGAGAATCGCATAAACCCGGGAGGCGGAGCTTGCAGTGAGCTGAGATTCGGCCACTGCACTCCAGCCTGGGCGACAGAGCCAGACTCCGTCTCAAAAAAAAAAAAAAAAAAAAAAAAAAAAAAAAACCCAAAAAAAAAACAACAAGAGATATGAAGGACCTCTTCAAAGAGAACTATAAACCACTGCTCAAGGAAATAAGAGAGGACACAAACAAATGGAAGAACATTCCATGCTTATGGATAGGAAGAATCAATATCGTGAAAATGCCATACTGGCCAAGGTAATTTATAGATTCAGTGCCATCCCCAAAAAACTACCACTGGCTTTCTTCACAGAATTGGAAAAAAACTACTTTAAAAGTTCATATGGAACCAAAAAAGAGCCCACATAGCCAAGACAATTCTAAGCCAAAAGAACAAAGCTGGAGGCATCACACTACCTGACTTCAAACTATACTACAAGGCTACAGTAACCAAAACAGCATGGTACTGGTACCAAAACAGAGATGTAGACCAATAGAACAGAACAGAGGCCTAAGAAATAACACCACACATCTACAACCATCTGATCTTTGACAAACCTGATAAAAACAAGCAATGGGGAAAGGATTCCCTATTTAATAAATGGTGCTGGGAAAACTGGCTAGCCATATGTAGAAAGCTGAAACTGGATCCCTTCCTTTCACCTTACACAAAAATTAACTCAAGATAGATTAAAGACTTAAATGTAAGACCTAAAACCATAAAAACCCCAAAAGAAAATGTAGTCAATATCATTCAGGACATAGTCATGGGCAAAGACTTAATGACTAAAACACCAAAAGCAATAGCAACAAAAGCCAAAATAGACAAATGGGATCTAATTAAACTAAAGAGCTTCTGCACAGCAAAAGAATCTATCATCAGAGTAAAGCAGGCAACCTACAGAATGGGAGAAAATGTTTGCAATCTGTCCATCTGACAAAGGGCTAATATTCAGAATCTACAAAGAACTTAAACAAATTTACAAGAAAAAAACAACCACATCAAAAAGTGGGCAAAGGATATGAACAGACACTTCTCAAAAGAAGACATTTATGCAGCCAACAGACATATTTAAAAATGCTCATCATCACTGGTCATCAGAGAAATGCAAATCAAAACCACAATGAGATACCATCTCATGCCAGTTAGAATGGCGATCATTAAAAAGTCAGGAAACAACAGATGCTGGAGAGGATGTGGAGAAATAGGAACGCTTTGGAACGCTTTTACACTGATAGTGTAAATTAGTTCAACGTTTGTAGAAGACAGTGTGGCAATTCCTCAAGAATTGAGAACTAGAAATACCATTTGACCCAGCAATCCCATTACTGGGTATATACCCAAGGGATTAAATCACGTTACTATAAAGACACATACACAAACATGTTTATTGCGGCACTATTCACAATAGCAAAGACTTGGAACCAACCCAAATGTCCATCAATAATAGACTGGATAAAGAAAATGTGGCATATATACACCATGAAATACTATGCAGTGATAAAAAAAAAGGATGAGTTCATGTCCTTTGCAGGGACATGAATGAAGCTGGAAACCATCATTCTCAGCAAACTATCACAAGGACAGAAAACCAAATACCGCATGTTCTCATAAGTGGGAGTTGAACAATGAGAACACATGGACACAGGGAGGGGAACATCACACACTGGGGCCTGTTGGGGGCTGGGGGAGGGATAGCATTAGGAGAAATGCCTAATGTAAATGATGAGTTGATGGGTACAGCAAACCAGCATGGCACACGTATACCTATGTAACAAACCTGCATGTTGTGCTCATATACCCTAGAACTTAAAGTATAGTAATTAAAAAAATAAATGAAATTAAAAAAAGAAAGAAAGGAGGAAATGATGTTAAAAATGAATCCTGCAGCAGCAGACCACTCACATCAATTTGTGAGGAAAACATTTCTCTTGTTCATGCCATAATTGAAGGGGATTATTGCCCTAATTGAAGGATGATTAATAGTAGAAACAATAGTCAACAGTATAGTCATCTCAGTTGGTTCAGCTTACACAATTATGACAGCAAAATTAAAATTGAGCAAACTTTCCACTTGATGGATGCCAAAACCATTGCACCCAGATCAGCTGCAGACAATAGCAGAACTTTCAATGGAAGTTTTAAACAGGTGGCATCAAGATCCTGAAGCATTTCTTTGAAAAATTGTAACAGATGATGAAACCTGGCTTTACTAATATCATCCTGAAGACAAAGCACTGGCTACCAAGAGGTGGAAGTGGGCTGGTCAAAGCAAGAGACTGGTCAAGACGAAAGGTCATGGCAACATTTTTTTGGGGATGCTCAAGGCATTTTGCTTGTTGACTTTCTGGATGGCCAGAGAATGATAATATCTGCTTCTTGTGAAAGCGTTTTGAGAAAGTTAGCCAAAGCTTTTTTTTTTTTTTCTCTCTTTCAGACAGAGTCTGGCTCTGTCACCAAAACTGGAGTGCAGTTGTGGGAACTTGGCTCACTGCAGCCTCTGTTTCCTGGGCTCAAGCGATCCTCCCACCTCAGCCTCCCAAGTAGCTGGGACTACAGGTATGTGCCACTATGCTCAGCTACATTTTGTATTTTTTGTAGAGATGGGGTTTCACAATGTTGTCCAGGTTGGTCTCGAACTCCTGAGCTCAAGCACTTTGCCTGCCTTGATCTACCAAAGTGCTGGGATTACAGGCATAAGCCACTGCACCTGGCTGAAAGTTAGCCAAAGCTTTAGCAAAATAAACGTCTGAGAAAGCTTCACCAGAAGTACCTTCTCCACCATGACCATGCTCCAGCTCATTCCTCTCATCAAACAAGGGCATTTTTTTTTTTTTTTTTTTTTGAGACGGAGTCTCGCTCTGTCGCCCAGGCTGGAGTGCAGTGGCCAGATCTCAGCTCACTGCAAGCTCCACCTCCCGGGTTCATGCCATTCTCCTGCCTCAGCCTCCCGAGTAGCTGGGACTACAGGCGCCCGCCACCTCGCCCGGCTAGTTTTTTGTATTTTTTTTAGTAGAGACGGGGTTTCACCATGTTAGCCAGGATGGTCTCGATCTCCTGACCTCGTGATCCGCCCGTCTCGGCCTCCCAAAGTGCTGGGATTACAGGCTTGAGCCACCGCGCCTGGCCCCCAAGGGCAATTTTATAAACATTTTGGTGGGAAATTATTAGGCATCTACCTTAAAGTCCTGATTTAGTTCCTCCTGATTCTTTTTTTTTCTCCTAATCTTAAAAAATCTATAAAGGGCACCCATTTTTCTTCAGTTAATAATGTAAAAAGGACTACATTGATGAGGTTAAATTCCCAAGACACTCAGTTCTTTAGGGACATACTAAATGGCTGGTATCACTGCTTACAAAAATATCTTGAACCTTATGGATCTCACACTGAGAACAAAGTTTATATTTTTATTTTTTCTTAGGGTATCATTATTATTATTATTAATTTTTTTTTATGAGACAGGGTCTCACTCTGTTGCCCAGACTGGAGTGCAGTGGTGCGATCTCACCTCACTGCAACCTCTACCTCCCAGGCTCAAGCAATTCTCCTGCCTTAGCCTCCCAAATAGCTGGGATTACAGGCACATGCTATCATGCCCGGCTAATGAGAATGAAGCTTATATTTTAATTTTTATCTTTTAATTCCATTATCATGAACTTTTTGAAGTCCTGTCATATAATTGCTTTTTAAAATTAACAGAAGAAAAGAGAAAAGTATGCATTTATATTGCCTTTTATAATTACATAATTACCTTTACCAGTGCTCTTTGTTTTTTCATGTGAATTTTTTATTTTTTTGAGACAGGATCTCACTCTGTCACCCAGGCTAGAGTACAGTGGGGTGATTGTGACTCACTGCAGCCTCAACCTTCTGGGCTCAATCAATCCTCCTGCTTCAGCCTCCCAAATAGCTGGGACTATAGGCATGTGCCACCACACCCAGCTAATTTATTTTTTTGTAGAGACAAAGTCTCACTATATTGCCTAGGCTGGTCTCAAACTCCTGGCCTCAAGCAGTCTTCCCACCTCAGCCCTCAACTGTGCTGGGATTGCAGGTATGAGAAACTGTACCTGGCCTTCCTGTGGATTTGAATTACCATCTGGGGTCACTTGCTTTCAGTCTTAAGAACTTCCTTCAGTATTTCTTGTGAAGTGGATTGGTTAGCAACAGATTCTCTCAGTTTTTGTTCATTTTGGAAAGTCTTACTTTCACCTTCATTTTTGAAAGATATCTTTACTAGATATAGGCGTTTTTGTTGAGAGGTCTTTTTTGAGCACTTTGAATTGTACCACTATCTACTGGTCTCAATTGTTTCTATTGAAAAGTCTGTTGTTAATCTTACCAAAGTTCTCTTGTAAGTGATGATTTGTTTTTCTCATGCTGCTTTCAAGATTTTTGTCTTGTATGATGTGTGTGTTTGTGGATCTCTTTGTGCTTTTTGTTCTTGGAGTTTGTTGAGCTTCCCGTATTTGTGGGTTATTGTTCTGCAATAATTGTGGGCAGTTTTCCTCCTTTTTTTTTTGAGATGTAGTCTCGCTCTGTCGCCCAGGCTGGAGTGCAGTGGCATGACCTCAGCTCACTGCAAGCTCCACCTCCCAGGTTCATGCCATTCTCCTGCCTCAGCCTCCCGAGTAGCTGGGACTATAGGCGCCCGCCACTACACCAGCTAATTTTTTTGTATTTTTAGTAGAGACGGGGTTTCACCGTGTTAGCCAGGATGGTCTCAATCTCCTGACCTCGTGATCCACCCATCTTGGCCTCCCAAAGTGCTGGGATTACAGGCGTGAGCCACCACACCTGGCCTCCTCCATTATTTTATAAAATATTTTTCTATTCTCTCCACTCATTTTTGTATTCCCAGTATACATATTTTGGTGTTTCACATTTCTCTAAGGCTCTGTTATTTTTTTCATTCCTTTTACTTTCTATCCTTCAGCTTACATAATTTCTATTGGTCTTGTCTTCAAGTTCATGAATTAATTTTTCTGCCTGTTTAAATCTACTGTTGATTTCCTCTAGTGAATTTTAAAATTTCAGTTATTGTACTTTTCAACTCCAGAGTTTCCACTTGGTTCTTCTTTATACATATATGTAATTTATATCTCTTGATTGATATTCTCTATTAATATTTGATGTGACACTGTCATTATACCTTTCTTTACTTCTTTAATCATGCTTTCCTTTAGTTCTGTGAACATATTCATGACTGTTATTTTGAAATACTTTTCTGCCAAATCCAACGTGTAGTTACTCTTATAGGCAGTTTGGGTTGCCTGCTTTTTTTCTGGTGTACGGGTCATATCTCATAGATTCCTTTGCATGCTGTATAATTTTTGTTGGAACTTGAACATTTTAGATAACATATTGTGGGAACTCTGGGTATGGAACCCCTCCTTCTGAGACTTGTTACTGTTTTTTGCTTGTTTGTATCATGGAGACTGGCTGAATTATTTTCATGGAGCCAATACTCCCAACCCCCCACCCCCACACACAGTATTAAACCTTTTTAGTTGCTCCTCAGGGAGGCATGGTTTTGGGTAGGCCCACAGTCACTCTGAGATGACAGTGGTATTGGTAGGGTTATCTTCCTTTCTTTCCCTGGCTACTCCTAGCTGTTAAACTCCACTCACTGATAGCTTATTGCTCTATTATTTTAAACATTGCCCTGGGACTTAAATAGCTCTACAAACTGTTCCAATCAAATTGTGGGTCCTTTGAAGGAGTAGTTTCTGTGCTCAATATTTAATATTTGTCCTGACCCCAGGAAAGCATCTGTGTTATTCCATGGTTCTTTCCCACAAGCTAGCTGGCCTATACTCTAGACTGTAGCTTCATTAAATTGATGAATCTCCACCCAGTTGTCTTTTACCACATTCAGTACTATTGTTGAGAACACCTTTCAGTTGGAACTTCTCTATACTCTGTTGCAAATGATGTCAGTTCCTTTGAAAGAGATTAGGAGCCATCTAATTTATGGCTTGCTTCTTCCCCCAGGCAAAATCTCTGAGCCCAGTTTCTGGATCTGGGTTGAATTCATGGTAATTTTCTCTCTAAGTTAATATTGCTGCTCTTAAGAGCTGGCTACTTAGTGAGATATGGAGAGCAGCAACCTGAGGTCCCTTCAGCTTGCTTTTCCTGGCATGAAACCTCTGCCTTATGAGTGGAGCAAGTGCAATTTGGGCCCCAGTATTCTCTGCACTGCATTCAAGGTAGAACCATTGTTCCATGAACAGGGGCTGGTTGGAGGAGTGTCTCCCTCCTCTTGACACTAATCACCCAGAACTTAGCCTCAGCAACAGGCAGCTGGGAGAATGATGAGAAATGGTGAAGTTCCACTTCTCCTGGGAAGAAAGCTCTTCAACTGGGAGCTGAAGGAAGAGGGAGCCCTAGAGTGGTGTCTTTGCCTCACCAGGCAGAGAGTGGGGAAGGAAAAAGTTGTCTTGGTTCAAGTACACAGACTCATCTTTCTTATACTGAAGTGCATAGTTTCTAGGGGATAAATAAATCTTCATTTTATGCTTAGCCTCAGGACTACAAGGACTATGTATATATATACATATCCTTTAAGTATTTGTATTTAAAAAAATAATTCTGAGACAGGAGAATCGCTTGAACCCAGGAGGCGGAGGTTGCAGTGAGCTGAGGCTGCGCCATTGCACTCCAGCCTGGGCAACAAGAATGAAACTCCATCTTAAAGAAAAAAAAATACTAGTTTCAATGATAAACTAGTAAGAGAGTAGGTCAGCTGATCTCTTCACTCTGTCATGCTAGAAGTTCATATCCCTGTTTGTTTGTTTTTTTAATCCTCCCTTACCCCTGCATGTTAAACCTAAGCTTTTTTGGATCTACTTTTCTTGATCAAGGCTTGAGTCTAATATCTTTACTTTCCTTAGTAGGTTAATTTTGTTTTCGTTTTTTCTACTGGACAGCTCTTTTTCTGCAAGATGTTGTAGTTGAAGTGAAGGGGAGAAGTTTTCTCTACAGCTAACTAGGACTTGCTCATATTTCAGAAAATCCCTTTAAGATTACTGCTGCAATGATAATTAACTAGACATGGTCTGTCTTCTATTGCTCTTTGAAAGGCCTGCCTAGATAATGCTTTAAATTTCTGCAGATAATGGCTTAGCTTACTAAACTGTACTGTGAAATTTCAGGTCAAGCTGGGGAAAAGCGAACTGCTTTGTGTAGGAATGTTTTTAGTGTCTCTTTTAGTAGTGGAGGAGGTGCATAGAAATTGCATTCTGTGGAGAGAGTACTTAAAAATAATTAACTTTGGCTGGGCGCGGTGGCTCACGCCTGTAATCCCAGCACTTTGGGAGGCCGAGGCGGGCGGATCATGAGGTCAGGAGATCGAGACCAACCTGGCTAACACGGTGAAACCCTGTCTCTACTAAAAATACAAAAAAATAGCCGGGCATGGTGGCGGGTGCCTGTAGTCCCAGCTACTTGGGAGGCTGAGGCAGGAGAAGGGCAGTAAGCCGAGATCACACCACTGCACTCCAGCCTGGGTAACAGAGCGAGACTCCATCTCAAAAAAAAAAAAAAAAAAAAAATTAAAAATAGTAATAATAATAAGTAACTTAAAGCTTGAGAGTTAAAACTTGTTTTTTTTAAAATATGAAAGCTCATACTTTTATTAGTCATCAGAAAGATGCAAACTTATATCACAAGGTGGTACCAGAATGTTTAAATTGAAAAAAAGACAGTAAATACCAATGTAAGTGGAGCATTTAGAACTCACATACACTGGTGGGGAAACGTAAACTTGTACAATCACTCTCGAAACCTGTTATTAAATAACAATTAAATTAAAACTTAACAATTAAAACTTGTGAAATAAGCAAGTTTATAAGTTACTATTATATCATCCATGGTTATAATGTAGATCTGAAAAACTGTATGTATTATAATTAATTCCTTTATTTCTTAGGTCATTATCTAGCAGTGTACACACATACATACGCATACTTCTCCATCTTCTTCTTTTTGAACAGAAATAGGAGCATACTATATACATAGTATAGAATCTTGGTTTCCCTCCCCACTCTTCTTTATTTACTTATGAGATAATGTCTCATTCTGTCTCACAGGCTGGAGTACAGTGGCATACTCATGGCTCACTGCAGCCTTGGTTTCCCAGGCTCAAGTGATCCTCCTGCGTCAGCCTCCCAAGTTGCTGGAACCACAGACATGAGCCACCAAGTCCTGCCACTTTTTATTTGTTTATATTCAGAGGCTTTAATTTTTAGACCAATTTTAGGTTCCAGAAGAATTGAACAGGAAGTGTAGTTTCCTTATGTCCCCTCCACCCTACTCTACACATTTCTCTATTACTAACATCTTGTATTAGTGTGGTACATTTGTTACAATTATGTACCAATATTGATTATTAACTAAATTCCATAGAGTTTACTCTGTGTTGTATTTCCTGGGTTTTGATAAATGTATAATGTCATGTATCCATCATTATAGTATCATACAGAATAATTGTATGGTCCTAAAAATCTTCTGTGCTTCATTTTCATTCTTCCCTCCTTCTCCCAAAACTCCTGGCAGCCATTGATCTTTTTACTGTTACTGTACTTTAGGCTTTTCCAGAATATCATATAGTTGGAATCACATAGTATGTAGCTTTTTCAGACTGGCTTCTTTGACCTAGCAATATATATTTAAGGTTCCTCCTTTTTTTTTTTTGGTGTCTTGACAGCTCACTTCTCTTTTATTGCTAAATAATATTCCATAGGCCAGGCGTGGTGGCTTATGCTTGTAATCCCAGCACTTTGGGAGGCCAAGGCAGGCAGATCACAAAGTCAGGAGATCGAGACCATCCTGGCTAACATGGTGAAACCCTGTCTCTACTAAAAAATACAAAAAAATTAGCTGGGCATGGTGCGGGTGCCTGTAGTCCCAGCTACTTGGGAGGCTGAGGCAGGAGAATGGCATGAGGCGGGAGGCGGAGCTTGCAGTGAGCCGAGATCGCGGCACTGCCCTCCAGCCTGGGTGACAGAGTGAGACTCCGTCTCAAAAATAATAATAATAATAATAATAATAATAATATTCCATTATATGTATGTACCACAGTTTGTTTATCCACTCACCTATTGAAGGACATCTTTATTGCTTCCATGTGTTGGCAATTGTGAAGCAAGCTGTTATAAGCATTCATGTCCAGGTTTTTGTGTGGAGAGAAGTGTTCTACTCATTTGGGTAAATCCCAAGGAAAGCAATTGCTGGGTCATATGGTAAGACTATGTTTAGCTTTGTAAGAAGCTGTCAAATTGTCCTCCAAAGTGACTGTATAATTTTGTGTTTCAACCAGCAGTGAATGAGAGTACCTGTTGTTTGCCATCCTCACCTGCATTTGATGTTGTCAGTATTTTGGATTTTAGGCATTCGTGTGTAGTGGTATCTCATTATTGTTTTAATTTGCAATTATCTGATGACATATGATATTGGGCATCTGTTAATATGCCTCTTTGCCATCTGTGTATCTTCTTTGGTGAATTGTGTATTTGTTTATTTTGCCCATTTTTTAATTGGGTTATTTTCTTATTGTTGAATTTTAAGAGTTTTATGTATTTTGGATACAAGTTCATTATTATTTTGCAAATATTTTCTCCCAGTTTGTGGCTTGCTTTTCATTTGCTTAACGGTATTTCTCATGGAGCAGAAATTTTTAGTTTTAACGAAGTTCTACCTATCAATTTTTTCTTTTGTGAATTATACTTTTGGTGGTGTATCTAAAAACTCATTACCTAAGGTCATGTAGATTTTTTCCTATGTGATCGTCTAGAGGTTTTACAGTTTTGCATTTTATATTTAGGTCTATCATCCATCTTGAGGTAATTTTTGTGAAAGGGGTTTGATCTGTGTCTAGATTTAGTTTTTTGTATGTTCCAGCACTATTTGTTGAAAACACTATCTTTTTTTAAAAAATTTAATTGCCTCTGTTCCTTTGTCAAAAATCAGTTGATCATATTTGTGCAAGTCTATTTCTAGGTTCTTTATTCTGTTCCCTTGATCTATTTATCTATTCTTTCACCAATACCATACTATCTTGCTTATTGTTTAAAACATCTTGAAGTCAAGTAGTTTTGATCTTTATTCTTTTTCAAATTGTGTTGGCTATTCTGGGTCTATTGCCTCTCTATATAAACTTTCCAATCAATTGTCAATATCTACAAAACTATTTCCTAGGATTTTTTTTAAATTCACAGATTAAATTGTATGTATATATTGTGTACAGCATGATGCTTTGAGGTATAAATACGTTGTAAAATGACTAAATTTGGCTAATTTACGTATGTGTGTTACCTCACATAATTATCAATTTTTAATTTACTGGAATTTTGATAGGGATTGTATTGACTCATTACATAAAGCTTGGAAGAACTGACATCTTGACAATATTAAGTCTTCTATCGATGAACATGGAGTATCTCTCCATTTATTTAGATCTTTGATTTCTTTTATGAATTTGCTTTTTTCATTTGACAATTTATCTTGGACATCATTCCATTTCAGCACATATAGATAGATCTGCCTCATCAATTTCTTTTTTTTTTTTTTTGAGACAGAGTTTTGCTCTTGTTGTCCAGGCTAGAGTGCAATGGCGCAATCTCGGCTCACCACAACCTCCGCCTCCCAGGTTCAAGTGATTTTCCTGCCTCAGCCTCCCGAGTAGCTGGTATTACAGGCATGTGCCACCACGCCTGGCTAATTTTGTATTTTTAGTAGAGACAGGGTTTCTCCATGTTGGTCAGGCTTGTCTCAAACTCCTGACCTTGTGATCTGCCTGCCTCGGCCTCCCAAAGTGCTGGGATTACAGGTGTGAGCCACCGTGCCCGGCCAGACCTCATCATTTTTAACAGATGAATAATATTTTATTGTGGGTTGGTACAAAAATTTTCTTAGCCATTCCCTTATAGGTGGATGTTTAGGTTGTTTGCAATCTTTTTCTTCCACGAACAGTGCCGCAGTGAAATTCTCATGTAATTTATATTTGTGCACACATGTGAGTATATCTTAGGATAAATTCCTAGGAATAAAATTGTACAATCAAAAGCATATACAATTTCAATTTTGGTGGCTTTTGCCAATTTTTCCTCCAAAGAAGTCATATAAGTTTACACTCCCAGAACAGTACTTGGGACTATTTCTTTCTGATAGCCTCACCAATATAGCAGTTACCAATTCTTATAAAGTTGGTATATGATCTACAATAAAAACTTACAAATGGGCCGGGAACGGTGGCTCATGCCTGTAATCCCAGCACTTTGGGAGGCTGAGGTGGGTGGATCACGAGGTCAGGAGTTCAAGACCAGCCTGGCCAACATGGTGAAACCCCGTGTCTACTAAAAATACAAAAATTAGCCGGGCATGGTGGCATGTGCCTGTAGTCCTAGCTACTTAGGAGGTTGAGGCAGGAGAATTGCTTGAACCTGGGAGGCAGAGTTTGCAGTGAGCTGAGATTACGGCGCTGCACTCCAGCCTGGGTGACAGAGCAAGACTGTCTCGAAAAAAACAAAACAAAACTTACAAATGATACCACTTGTTTCTTTAGCCTTCTTTAAACATATTTTTAAGAATATATTTATATATTTCTACATGAAAAAGTGATTTGTTTTTCCCTGATCTGTTTCAGACCTGTGGATATCTGGGCTTTGGGCTGTATGATCATTGAGATGGCCACTGGAAATCCCTATCTTCCTAGTA
Organism: Theropithecus gelada; assembly: GCF_003255815.1. Taxonomy (NCBI): domain Eukaryota; kingdom Metazoa; phylum Chordata; class Mammalia; order Primates; family Cercopithecidae; genus Theropithecus; species Theropithecus gelada. The sequence goes on along the minus strand of NC_037673.1, from coordinate 130,736,647 downwards.
GCTCTGATTTGGATTTACTCCATAAAATTGTTTTGAAAGTGGGTAGGTATTACTGAAATAGCATGAGTTACATGTCTAAAATAAATATTGCCAGATCAATTCTGCTTGATTTTCAAATTTAGCTATTCTGTGTAAGAACAGGGAAGCATATTGTTTTGATAGATGACAGCAGATGGGTTCCTTGGGCTGATAAAGAAGGCAGAAAATTCTCTGTTTTTGCAAATAATATTTTCTTTGCTAGGATATAAATAGCTAAGCCATGTGTTGATTGTTGATGCTAAGAAGAATAGTACAATAGGAATGTACTTTAATTTGTCTAAAAGTTGTTTTTAAATTAGGCTTTTTCAAATATTTGTACCTCTATATAAGGACTTCAAATAGTAGAGTTGAGTCAGATGCTTTTTTAAAGCACTGGGAAATAGAAAATTAATTATTTACTCAGAAACCACCCTTCTTTTTAAAGAAAACAATAATAGACAGCCAGATAGCTAAATAACTTATTCAAGAACATATTTGATGAAGGCTGGGCATGGTGGCTCATGCCTGTAATACCAGCACTTTGGGACGGCCAAGGCAGGCAGAGCACCTGAGATCAGGAGTTGGAGACCAACCTGACCAACATAGTGAAACCGCATCTCTACTAAAAATACAAAAAAAAAAAAAATTAGCCAGGTGTGGTAGCAAGCGCCTGTAATCCCAGTTACTCAGGAGGTTGAGGTATGAGAATCGCTTGAACCCAGGAGGCAGAGGTTGCAGTGAGCTGAGATCACGCCACTACACTCCAGCCTAGGCAACAGAATGAGACTTTGTCTCAGAAAAAAAAAAAAAAAGAATATATTTGATGAGAGTTTATTTGATGATCTGCTTTGGCCACCAAAACATTATGATGGTTAGCCTTGAATGTGCTATTTCAAGGTTTGTGGGTTTTTTTAATTTTAAATTTTAATTTTTTTGAGACAAGGTCTCACTTTGTCACCTGGGCTGGAGTGCAGTGGTGCAAGCATGGCTCACTGTAGCCTCCACTTCCTGGGCTCAGGTGATTCTCCCACCTCAGCCTCCCAAGTAGCTGGGGCTACAGGCATGTGCCATCATGCCCGGCTAATTTTTGCATTTTTAGTGCAGCCAGGGTTTTGCCATGTTGCCCGCCTTGACCTCCCAAAGTGCTGGGATTACAGGCGTGAGCCACCGTGCCTGGCTAAGATTTATTTTTTACTATTCCTGACTGAGAAGCTTGAGGAGCTCTTTGTGTGGTGGGGAAGGTATGCATAAATTTGTAATTACAGGATTATGAGGAAGATACTATGAACAATTCTAAAAACAGTGAAACCTGGATAATTATTGATTTAAGATATAGTTTAGAGCCTTAAGACACCTCACTTTTTTGTGTCTTTTAAGAAGTTCTGGTTAAGAGATTAATATCAGAAGGAACCTTAGATGGTGGGGTTTAATCCTATCATTTCACAGATGAGAAAACCAAGCACAAAAAGGAAGGGATTTACCCAAGGTCACAGAACTAGTTATAGCAAAACTGCTAGAACTTAGTTCCCTCCACTCATATTTATAGTTCTTTCCATTCTGCTACTACTCTAGCCTTGTTTCTTTTTTTGCAATATTTTGATTTCTACATACCTTTAATATTTTAGCTACTTTGAGTAAGGTTTCAATGTATTTTGCTGAGGAACACTTAATAGTAAAATCATTTGGATACCACATGGAAATGCATAAAAGTTGGAATGTGCATTTTCTGACAGCATTACATATTATGTCTTATAGTTTGGGAAAAGCAAGTAAACCTGGTGGTTTTATATCTTATGTTGCCTGTGGGCTATCAGCAGATAACTGAGGAAACCTCAATTTTTTATGACATGTTCAGATAGTTTTTATTCAACTTCAAAAAATTAAAAGACATAATTGATATTCTTCCTTATATGAGTTTTTAGTATCTAATGTAGATCACATAGCAATTTGATTATTTTGATTATAGACTAATTTCTCTGTTTTTAAAATATACATTTTTTTTCTCTTTTCAGGCAATTTGTCACCTCACTTGCAGAATATCTTTTCCAAGAGCCCCATTTTTGCTGGGGTAGTTCTTCCTCAAGTTCAACACCCCAAAAATGCAAGAAAAAAATATCCAAAGCTTAATGGATTGTTGGCAGATATAGTTCATGTATGTCTTTTTTTCCCCCGAGACAGAGTCTTGCTCTGTCACCCAGGCTGGAGTGCATTGGAGCAATGTCAGCTCACTGCAACCTCCGCCTCCCAGGTTCAAAAGATTCTCCTGCCTCAGCCTCCCAAGTTGTTGGGGTTACAGGCGCCTGCCACTGTGCCCGGCTAACTTTTGTATTTTTAGTAGAGATGGGGTTTCACCATGTTGGCCATGGTTGGCCAGGCTGATCTGGAACTCCTGAGCTTAGGTGATCTGCCCACCTCGGCCTCCCAAAATGCTGAGATTACAGGCGTGAGTCACCGCGCCCAGCCAGTTCATGTATGTTGAGAAATTAAGAATTTATATCTGAGAAATTTGCATAAATTATAATACAGTTTTAAATTATCACTTTAATGAAATTCCAAAAGGATTCCTAAAGTAATGTAATCTGTAGAAAGTTATGTCTTTAGTACAGAGAAATTAAAATTCATAGACTGTCAGAGCTGAACGCCCCCTAAGATAACTATGTTCATTATATTTAATTTATCTCTATTTTAATGATAATTAGGTATAAACTGGAGAAATGGGCCAGGCACGGTAGCTCACGGTGTAATCCCAACACTTTGGGAGGCCGAGGCCAGCAGATCACGAGGTCAGGAGATCGAGACCATACTGGCTAACATGGTGAAACCCCGTCTCTACTAAAAATACAAAATAATTAGCCAGGCATGGTGGCATACACCTGTAGTCCCAGCTACCCGGGAGGCTGAGGCAGGAGAATCACTTGAACCTTAGAGGCCAAGGTTGCAGTGAGCCAAGATCAGGCCACTGCACTCCAGCCTGGATGACAGAGAGAGACTCTGTCTCAAAAAAAAAAAAAACTGGAGAAATTCTAAGGACTTACTATGTTTATCACTACCTTTTAACATTTAGTTTAGCCCTGTTAGGGACATATTTTTTGTACTAAAATATCTACAGGACCTCAGCAGCTATAGTTTTAATGTCTGAAGATACACCAAGGCCAAAATCTGTCTTGAACTGGAGAAAATGAAAACATTATATAACTCCTTTTTATTATTTTAAAATTTAATTTTTTATTTATTATTTTTATTTTTGTTTTTGTTTTTTTTGAGATGGAGTTTTGCTCTTGTTGCCCAGGCTGGAGTGCAATGCTGCGATCTCGGCTTACCATACCCTCTGCCTCCCGGGTGTGGCATGAGGCATGCCTTGGCAACATAGTAAGACCCTATCTCTAATCAAAAGCGTAGGGTGTCATGGTACCCACTTGTAGTCCTAGCTATTTGGGAGGCTGAGGCAGGAGGATCCTTTGAACCCGGGAATTTGAGACTGCAGTAATTTATGCTTGCAGCACCGCACTCTAGCCTGGGTGACAGAGCAAGACCCTGTATAAAAAAAGAAAAAAAGAATCCTTAACCTGTGTGTCAACTAAAATATTTCTCTTATTGATTTGTGAAAAAAGCACATTAATCTTTTGTCATAAGTTTTGCAATACGTTTGCAAAACTTGCAATATGCTTTTTTTTTTTGAAACAACTAGAATCATCCAATGATTTGGAATGCTACATTTATCATAGACAAAAAGCTTATACATGTGTGAGTTTGTTTCTGTTACATTGATTTTTCTCTTTATTCTAGAAGTAGTACAACTTTGATTTATTATTGTAACTTTAAAATACACCTTGATATCTGATGTAGGGCACTTTTTTTTCCTAGATATAAATTTTCTAAACAATGTTATTGGGGTATAATTTATGAACAGTAAACTACACATACTTAAAATGTACAATTTGAAGAGTTTTGATACATGTATACACACATGAAACCACCACCACAGTCAAGATATCTAACACACACACACATACACACACACACACACACACACGATACCTAACATTTCCATCACTCTCCAAAATTTCATTGTGTCCTTTTACAGTTCATCTTTTCTTCCATTTCTGTCCCCAGATAACCACTGATTTGCTTTCTCTTCCCATAGATTAGTTTGAATTTCCTAGAATCTTATATAAATAGAATCGTACAGTAGGCACTCTTTCATGTCTTGCTTCTTCCACTCAGCATAATGGTTTAGAGATTCATTCATGTTTTTGTATGTATCAGCAATTTGTTCCTCTTTTGCAGAGTAGTAGTTCATTATATGACTATACTACATTTTAAAAAATCCCTTCACTGTTGTTGGACATTTCGGTTATTTCCCATTTTTCGCTATTACAAATAAAGTTGCCATGAGAACATTCATGTTCGTCTTTGTGTGGAACACACAGTGTATTTTCATTCCTCCAGCAGAAATATCTAAGAACAGAATGGCTGGGTCATGGGTAGGCATATGTTTAATTTTTTAAGAAACTGCCAATCTGTTTCCCCAAGTGTCATATTTTACACTTTCCAAAGTAGGGCATATATTTAAATTTACTGAATTATATTTGCAGAAGGACTGCCTCTAATTGTCTGCCTCTATGATTTGGTCAGACCTTTTAGCATTTTTCATATTAAGTTTTAGTGATAGATTACCATTATGTTCTAAAATGAGCACATATTTTTAACTATTTTTGTTTGTTTGTTTTGTTTTGATTTTGAGATGGAGCTTTGCTCTTGTTGTCCAGTCTGGAGTGCAATGGCACGATCTCGGCTCACCACAACCTCCTGCCTCCTAGGTTCAAGTGATTTTCCCGCCTTAGCCTCCCGAGTAGCTGGGATTACAGGCATGTGCCACCACGCCCGGCTAATTTTGTATTTTTTTTTTAGTGGAGACGGGGTTTCTCCGTGTGGTCAAGCTGGTCTCTAACTCCCAACCTCAGGTGATCCACCCCCCTTGGCCTCCCAAAGTGCTGGAATTATAGGCATGAGCCACCACGCCTGGCCAACTAGTTGCAGTCTTAAAGACTGCCACATCATTAAGTAGGTAATAGACTTAAATAATTTCTCTTTGTGAATCAATGTTTTTTATTTTGGTTAAAAAAAAAACCCCACATAATATGGAATCTACCTTCTTACAAAATTATTAAGTGTACAGTATGGCATTTTTAACTATATGCACATTATAGTACAGCAGATCTCTAGTTTTTTTCTGTGAATCAGTTTAAATATGCATTTTGAAATAAACAGAAACATAGTATTATATACAATTATCTTGGATTTGCTGGATTTTAATTGTGGCTCCTCTCCTTATGAGATCTTAGACAAATTACATGATCTCTCTGGGCCTCAGTCTCCTCATCTGTATAATGAGGATAATAATAATATTTACTTTGTAGGATTGTTGTTGGGATGGAATGGAGAAAAAGACTGGAGCATTGTCTGGTATGTAGTAAGCATCAATAAAAGTTACTAGTCAGGGCTGGGCGCGGTGGCTCAAGCCTGTAATCCCTGCACTTTGGGAGGCCGAGACGGGCGGATCACGAGGTCAGGAGATCGAGACCATCCTGGCTAACATGGTGAAACCCCGTCTCTACTAAAAAATACAAAAAACTAGCCGGGCGCGGTGGCGGGCGCCTGTAGTCCCAGCTACTCAGGAGGCTGAGGCAGGAGAATGGCGTGAACCCGGGAGGCGGAGCTTGCAGTGAGCTGAGATCCGGCCACTGCACTCCAGCCTGGGCGGCAGAGCGAGACTCCGTCTCAAAAAAAAAAAAAAAAAAAAAAAGTTACTAGTCAGGCATGGTGGCATGTGTCTGTAGTCTGAGCTACTCAAGAGGCTAAGGAAGGAGGATATCTTGAGCCAAAGAGTTCAAGGCTCCAGTGAGCTATAATTGCACCACTGCACTCCAGCCTGGGCCACTGAGTAAAAGCCTGTCTCTAAAAAATTTTTAAAAACCAAACATGGTGGCTGTCTTCCGTAATTCCAGCAGTTTAGGAGACTAAGGCAGGAGAATCACTTAAACTCAAGAGTTCATCAGCCTCACAACATAACAAGACTCCTATCTCTACAAAAAGAAGTTAACTATTATTGTTTTACCTCCTTTCACAGGAGGAATGAAAATTATAAAGCAGATGCTTTTTATTCAAAACGTGTCTTCAATATTTTGATTAAAGAAATGTGTTCCATTTATAATTATTGTTATTTAACTACATACAGATTTGTTATGTACAACTTAACATTCAAAACTTCCTTACATATTTTGTTTGTTTGTTTCTATACCAAGAAAGGGAAACAGAAAAGAGCTGATTTAATAATGGGTTATTGAAAGATTTAGGGACTTGAATATTTGCAAAATGGTATTATGCTATAGAAAGAGTGCTGGATTAGGAGTCAAGACAACATTGGTTAAAACTCTTGTTTGGCAAACTACTAATCATGCTTCCAGATCTGTAAAATGCAAATGATTATACATGAACTTTCCACCTCGCAGGGCAGAAAAGAGGATCAAAATGAGCTAATTAATTTTTGCTAATTTCAGCAGAAACAGACTGACCTCTGTTTTGGCTAGAATCATGGGACATTTAACCTATAATAATGTTCTGCAAGTGCAAATTCCTTAAGGAAATAAACAGTCAGAACTTACTACCAGAAATTCCTGAGGTCTAATTCCATCTTTTCAAGAATGCTTTTTGATCTGGATAATTAATTACTTCTTAATTTGTAAAATAAATTTAATTTTTACCATATGGAGCCCTGTTGAGAGCTCACTTATCATTACAATCTTTTTCCTTTCCTAGGCTTGTTTACAAATTGATCCTGCTGACAGGATATCATCTAGTGATCTTTTGCATCATGAGTATTTTACTAGAGATGGATTTATTGAAAAGTAAGCATTTTGAGTGAATGTGGATTTTTTAAAAGCATTTTGTATTGGGAAATTTTGCTAGCAGGAAAATTGCTGTATAGGTTACTTTTACATAACAAATACTCAGTTTAACAAAAATTTATTGAGTTATTGTATCAGGTATTGACTAGAAAGATAGTAGACTTTACAAGTGTCATGAATGAAAAGCCTAATAATAGGATGCGCACAGTGGCTCACACCTGTAATCCCAGCACTTTGGGAAGCTGAGGCAAGCAGATTGCTTGAGCCCTGCGGTTCACGACTGGCCTGGGCAACATAGGGAGACCCCTGTCTCTACAAAAAATACAAAAATTAGCAAGGTGTGGTGGCACACGCTTGTAGTCCCAGCTACTCGGGAGGCTCAGGTGGGAAGATGGCTTAAACCCTGGAGATAGAGGTTGCAGTGAGCTGAGATTGCACCACTGCACTCCAGCCTGGGTGACAGGTTGAGATCCTATCTCAAAAAAAGAAAAAGAAAAAGAAAGTCTAATAATAAAAAGTAATTGCAGCTAACATTCATTACACAGTTACTATGTCCTAGGCAGTGTGCTCAGCTCTTTACATACTACAGTTTCAGTGTTATCATAGACCAGAGATAACATTAAATAAGCAATCAGTACTTCTTAGCTTTATTCCTGTTTGGACCCCTGACTCAGAGAATAGTCTGGTTTTTCCTCTTCTGGTGACATTCATTTATCATAATTAGCATGCACTTCCCAAATGAATTTTTTTTGTTTGTTTTTTGAGACAGAGTCTCGCTGTGTGGCCCAGGCTGGAGTGCAGTGGCACAATCTCGGCTCACTGCAAGCTCCGCCTCGCAGGTTCACGCCATTCTCCTGCCTCAGCCTCCCGAGTAGCTGGGACTACAGGCGCCTGCCACCATGCCTGGCTAATTTTTTGTATTTTTAGTAGAGATGGGGTTTCACCATGTTAGCCAGGATGGTCTCGATCTCCTGACCTCGTGAACCACCCGCCTTGGCCTCCCAAAGTGCTGGGATTACAGGCTTAAGCCACTGCGCCCAGCCCGAATGATTTTTTTCTACTTATTCTCTGTTGTAGTGCCTGTTGTCTTTTTTTTTTTTTTTTGAGATGAAGTCTCACTCTATTGCCCAGGCTGGAGTACAGTGGCACAATCTCAGCTCACTACAAACCTCCATCTCCCAAGTTCAAACAGTTCTCCTGCCTCCGCCTCCAGAGCAGCTAGGATTAGAGGCACATGCCACCACACCCAGCTAATTTTTTGTATTTTTAGTAGAGATGAGGGTTTTACCATTTTGGCCAGGCTGGTCTCGAACTCCTGACCTCAGGTGATCCACCTGCCTTGGCCCCCCAAAGTGCTGGGATTATGGCCCTTCTGTGCCCCACATTGCTTATGACATGCCTAGCATATAATCTGTATTACAATTTAGATTCATGAATCAGCCGTATTTCTAAAAAAACACTATTTTCTATTTGGACTTTGAAAAAAACAGGAAAAGTTTCTCATTAACTGTAAAACCATTGAGCTTGTCTTTGGACATATTAGAAAGATGGACATCCGTTAAAAATGTGATCAGATATGGAAAAGTCCAGGAACTGCTATTGGAGATAGACTAAGTAGAAAAAAGCAAAAGAATCCTTGAGGGCAACTAGAACTTCGAGCCTTTCAGTTTTACTCTAAAACAAAAAACAAGATGATATATTTAAAGTGCCATTGGTGAGGCGTGGTGGCTCATGCTGTAATCCCAGCATTTTGGGAGGCCAAGGTGGGCAGATCAACTGAGGTCAGGAGTTCAAGACCAACCTGGTCAAGATGGTGAAACACCATCTCTACTAAAAATGCAAAAACTTAGGTGGGCGTGGGCATGCGCCTGTAGTCCCAGCTACTCAGGAGGCTGGGACAGGGGAATCATTTGAACCCAGGAGGCTGAGGCTGCAGTGAGCCGAGATCGTGCCACTGCACTCCAGTCTGGGTGACAGAGTGAGACTCTGTCTCAAAACATAAAAGAATAGGCCGGGCGCGGTGGCTCATGACTGTAATCCCAGCACTTTGGAAGGCCGAGGCGGGCAGATCACGAAGTCAGGAGATCAAGAACATCCTGACTAATGCGGTGAAACCCTGTCTCTACTAAAAATACAAAAACAAAATTCGCCAGGTGTGGTGGCAGGCACCCTGTAGTCCCAGCTACTCAGGAGGCTGAGGCAGGAGAATGGCATGAACCAGGGAGGCGGAGCTTGCAGTGAGCGGAGATCATGCCACTGCACTCCAGCCTGGGCGACAGAGCAAGACTCTGTCTCAAAAATATAAAAAATAAAAGAATAAAAAATAAAAAAATGAAGTGCCATTGATAAAAAGTAGCAGTTATCAGCCAGGCATGGTAGCTCATGCCTGTAATCCCAGCACTTTGGAAGGCCGAAGCAGGCAGATTGCTTGAACCTAGGAGTTCGAGACCAGCCTGGGCAACATGGCAAAACCCTGTCTCTACAAAAAATGCAAAAATTTTCTGGGTGTGTTGGTGTATACCTGTAATCCCAGCTACTAGGGAGGCTGAGATAGGGGATTGCTTGAGCCCAGGAGGTCAAGGTTGCAGTGAGCCATGAGTGTGTCACTGTACTGCAGCCTGGGCAACAGAAACACTGTCTCAAAAAAAAAGATGTCAGTTATTGAATTAAAAAGTTACTTCATATCAGTTCTACACAGACTAAGTTTATTTTTCTTGGACATTTAGATATCAGGCTTTTACTTTTGTGGGGTGAAAGTACCTTGAGTTCAATTTATAGAATCCTTAGAAAATATTTGGATAAGTCCTTTTCCTTTGATAAGATGCCTCTTTATTTCATGTACCTTCTGCAGTTCAAGGGTGATTTAACAGGAGTATGACATTTTCTCATCTAGCCAAACTAATCACACTGATTCTTTTTTTTTTTTTCCATCACACTGCTTGTCATCAGGCCTGTGCCCTGCACAGCACTAGCAAGAGTTTGCTGGACTAGAGAAGAATTCATTCATGGGCTGATATTTTAAAACCTTCCCAAATTGATAGCTGTAGCTGCTTCAAGGAAGGGACTTGTGCAGTTCAGGGAAGGGGTGGGAAGGAAATTTTTCAGTATAGACTTTTGAACTTTGAACCACATGAATGGACTTTCTAATCAAAAATAACTTTTAAAAAGAAAGAAATCAAACTAAAACCAAAATAATCTCTCTCCAATATGAATGTATTCTGTTACATTTCTCTAGAGTAAGATTTTAGAAGCTAGTTAGTCCATTTTTAAAGTTCTATTACTTTAAAGAACCACAGCCGAGTGCGGTGGCTCACACTTGTAATTCCAGCAACTTTGGGAAGCTGAGGCAGGCGGATCACCTGAGGCTGGGAGTTAGAGACCAGCCTGACCAACATGGAGAAACCCCATTTCTATTAAAAATACAAAATTAGCCGGGCATGGTGGCACATGCCTGTAATCCCAGCTACTCAGGAGGCTAAGGCAGGAGAATCGCTTGAACCCAGGAAGCAGCGGTTGTGGTGAGACGAGATCACGCCATTGCACTCCAGCCTGGGCAACAAGAGCAAAACTCCATCTCAAAAAAAAAAAAAAGAGAGAACCACAGAAAAGGTCAAAGTGGTCTGAGTCTTCCTTAAAAATAATAGTATTTTTATCAAAATTAAAAGCAGTGTTTTTCTGAGTTGAGTTTGCATCGCAAAAGGAATCTAATTAGTATAAATCCTTTGTAAAAGTTTTATATAGTAGGTTCCCATAGCATAATTTTCGAAAGATGTAGCTTTACCAGAAAGCAATTTTTATTAGGTAAATTGGGCCATCTCTTGGCATGCATTGTAATTAGATAGCATTATTTATACTGTAGCTGAAATACAAATTAATTGATGAAATGGTTTATTCAAGATAAAATACTTTATCTGCATATATAAAAAGATTACTCGTTGATATTGCTTGTTTTATCAGATTCATGCCAGAACTGAAAGCTAAATTACTGCAGGAAGCAAAAGTCAATTCATTAATAAAGCCAAAAGAGAGTTCTAAAGAAAATGAACTCAGGAAAGATGAAAGAAAAACAGTTTATACCAATACACTGCTAAGTAGTTCAGTTTTGGGAAAGGTAAGAACTTTGGCTTTTGTTTCAGCCAGTATAATTATAGTTAGACTCTAATGACAAAAATAACTGTTATGACTCGGATTTTGAATGTATATATTCCAGGAAATAGAAAAAGAGAAAAAGCCCAAGGAGATCAAAGTCAGAGTTATTAAAGTCAAAGGAGGAAGAGGAGATATCTCAGAACCAAAAAAGAAAGAGTATGAAGGTGGACTTTGTCAACAGGATGCAAATGAAAATGTTCATCCTATGTCTCCAGATACAAAACTTGTAACCATTGAACCGCCAAACCCTATCAATCCCAGCACTAACTGTAATGGCTTGAAAGAAAATCCACACTGCGGAGGTTCTATGACAATGCCACCCATCAATCTAACTAACAGTAATTTGATGGCTGCAAATCTCAATTCAAATCTCTTTCACCCCAGTGTGAGGTGAGCTGTAACAGAGAAGAAACCTAAATAATACAATATTCCTGTATAATGGTATTTCGAAGAATCACGTTCATAGTGTCTGTATGTAAACTGAACTTGAAGAAAATATGTTGAAATTAAAGCTGTATAATGGGCCATTTACTGAGTGTTTTTTACAAATGCTGTAGAAGAAATTAACTTTTCTTGGCCATATAGATGTTTAAATTTTCACTAATGTCTTTTGGAGAAACCTCATTTAAAGAAAAAAAAAGACCCTTTGAAAAATGTTTTTATTTTTGAAGGAAAAAAACGTTGATATGCCCTAAGTTCTGGTATCAGTGTGCCTTGGTATAACAAAATAAGCTTTATTTCTATATCATAGCAAATTCTCTAAATGGAGAAAGGATAGTAAAAAATAATCTTTCGTAAGTCAAATAGCCTTTCAAGGTGAAATATTTTGGGAGAAAAATAGCATATTAGGCCAGTTTTAGATTTAACCTCTGATACAGACTGAGAGACTGGCCCATGAGTCTGGTTAATCAAGGGCAGTGTGATGGATGGTGAGAGTCTGTCCAACAAGGCAGTAGGGCCACTTCAAAATTTAGGGAGACTACTGTCATTCTAGGGGAGAAGGAGACTGGATTCATTAGCCCAAGAGGATTCTAGCAGACTGGTTTGGGCTACAGGTTTTGAAGCCCAGTGGTCTGCAGAGGTGAGCAAGTGGACATGTCCATATCAGTCCAAAGGTACAGCAGGCTACAGACTGCAAGAGCCCAGTTGTTCTTGAGGTGATCCCAAAACCATATGCTAGTAACAATGGTTGTAAGCCAGTCAGTCTTGGACAGTAAGCTCATAAATTGAGAAAGCTGGTAGTGAAGAGATCCAAATTCAGAACAGATAGAAGGGAGCAAGTAGGCCAGCAGGAGTAACCCCACAACATGCCTGTCACCACTGATGTTAACATGCACTAATTATTCTCTGCCCTGTTACCACCTCTCTCTTTAGGGTAATTGGTAGGTAAGGACTCTATTGCATTTTGGTACTCAGTGTTCAAAAAATAGACTTCCATGCCATAATTTATTCATTCTTGAAGCTAAAACAAAGCCATTTTGCCTGGGCATGGTGACTCGTGCCTGTAATCCCAGCAATTTGGGAGGCCAAGGCGGGTGTATCAGTTTAGCTCAGGAGTTCGAGACCAGCCTGGCCAACATGGCAAAACCCTGTCTCTACAAAAAATAGAAAAATTAGTTGGCCATGTTGGAACGCACCAGTAATCCCAGCTACTTGGGAGGCTGAGGCAAGAGAATCACTTGAACCCAGGAGACAGAGGTTGCAGTGAGCCAAGATCATGACACTGCACTCTAGCCTGGGTGACAGAGTAAGATTCTGCCCCCCCCCAAAAAAGAAAAAAAGGCATTTCTGGGGAGTTCTAATAACTTCTCATTCATTTTTAAATAATAGGTTAACTGAAAGAGCAAAAAAGAGACGCACTTCTTCACAATCTATTGGACAAGTTATGCCTAATAGCAGGCAAGAGGATCCAGGTCCTATTCAAGTAAGGCAAGAAGCCACGCATTAAAATATGGCCTCTTTTAACATTACTTCTGTTTTCTTTTTCTGTATCTTTAGGGCTCTAATACTTTTTTGTTTGTCTGTTTGTTTTGTTTTTTTGAGACAGAATCTCTCTCTGTTGCCCAGACTGGAGTGTAGTGGTACGATCTCAGCTCACTGCCGCCTCGACCTCCTGGGCTCAAGCAATCCTCCCACTTCAGCCTCCCAAGTAGCTGAGACTTCAGGCACATGCCACCATGCCCAGCTAATTTTGTTCATTTTTTGTAGCAACTAAGTCTCACTATGTTGCCCAGGTTGGTCTCAAACTCCTGGGCTCAAGGGATCCTCCCTTCTCAGCCTCCTAAAGTACTAGGATTACAGGTGTGAGCCAATGCACCCAGCCTCTCACACTTTTAAAAATGTACTTTAAGTTTCTTTTTTTTTCCTGAGATGAAAATAGGCCATTATTTTCTAAGTGCTTTCACAATTAATTAAGTTCATATATCTTAATTTATCACAGTTAATTAAGTTCATATATCTTAATTTATGTATTTAATATGTGACTTAGGCAGAGTAAGTTAGGATTTCCACCTTTGAAAGTCAGAAGTAGTTTTGTTTTTTTTTCACTTCCAAAAAATGTTTTTAATATCTTTATGGATTAAAAACAATCGCCAAATAAACACAATTTATTTTCACTAGAAAAAATAATCAATGTAGTTCATCCCCCTCCCAACTTTTGTTTTGTTTTGTTTTTGGCTTATTTTGCATTATTCATCTCTAATGGGACCTCACAACTTTTTACATAGGAAGGTGATTTATTCAAAATTGAAGCAAAATGTTAATTATAATAACAAAAAACTGAAAACAGTACAAACTTGTCCAAGAGCCGGTGACTAAGTACATTAGTGTACATTCATACAGTGGAATACTACACATTACATTGTGGAAGAGTGTTCATTGACCTAGACAGGATTTTATTATCTGTTTTCAAATGAACAAAAATCTGGTAACACAGAACGTTTCCCAGATGCTGGATGTGCAATTAATTTTTTTTCCTTTGGGTTTTCCCAGTGTTCACAAAGCATATCATTTTGTAGGTAGATAAGTAAGTTATTAAGAAAATGAACTGAAGCAATTTGCTCAAAGTCAGAGTGCAGTGAATAGTATTAAAAATGAAAAGTTAAGTTTATGGTTCTGGCCAGGCACAGTGGCTCTAACCTGTAATCCTAGCATTTTGGAAGACTGAGCTGGGAGGATTGCTTGAGCCCAGGAATTTGAGTTCAGCCTGGGCAACATAGTGAGACCCTGTCTCTATAAAAAATGAAATAAAATAAATTAGTTGTGTGTGGTGGCGTGTGGCTGTGGTTTCAGACTGGGTGGGCTGAGGTGGGACTATGGCTTGAGCCCAAGAGGTTGAGGCTGCAGCCATAACGGCACTGCTGTATTTCAGCCTGGGCAACAAAGCAAGACTCTATCTCAATGATAATAATAATAATAATAAGGCCAGGTGCAGTGGCTCATGCTTGTAATCCCGGCACTTTGGGAGCCCAAAGCAGAAGGATTGCTTGAGCACAGGAGTTTGAGATCAGCCTAGTTTGAGATCAGCCTAACAAGACCCCATCTCTACAAAAAATTTAAAAATTAATCAGGCGTGGTGGTGTGTGCCTGTAGTCCCAGCTACTTGGGAGACTGAGGTGGGAAGATCACTTGAGCCCAGGGGGTTGATGCTGCAATGAGTCATGATCATGCCAATGCACTCCAGCTGGGTGACAGAGCAAGACCCTGTTTCAAAATAATAATATTATTATTATTGTTATTATTGTGGTTCTCATGATCAAGACTGTTATGCTCAGAATATTAAATATGCTAAAAATGTTTGCTTTATGAAACTTGTTGGAGTTTGATCTGTTGATATGTTCAATAGTATTCTAAATCTTCTTAATTATTAAATTAATTGTTATGTCTATCTTATACCATCCAAATGGCTAGCAATTCTAGGATTGTCATTCTACAGATAGTTAGACACATTTCTTCAAACTAACTCTTGTTTGTTTGTTTAGAGCCAAATGGAGAAGGGTGTATTTAATGAGCGAACAGGTCACAGTGACCAAATGTCTAATGAGAACAAAAGGAAGCTGAATTTTTCCAGATCTGACAGGAAAGAATTCCATTTTCCAGAATTGCCTGTCACAATACAGCCAAAAGATACGAAAGGAATGGAAGGTACACATTTGTTGTATAGCTTTACAATTATGATGATATCATTTATAAGATTTTTTCATAATATAACTTACATTTTAGTGTGATTTAGGTAGAAAACAGTGCATTGGTAGGGAAAACATTTCAGCTGATGAGATTTTCTCCCCATTGTCAAATAAGGGGTACGATTTTAAGGAGATAATTTTAAAGAGGCGTAAGCTTGTAATCCCAGCATTTTGGGAGGCCAGTGCAGGAGGATTGCTTGAGCCTAGGAGTTTGAGACCAGCCTGAGCAACATAGCAAAACCCTGTCTCTACAAAAAATAAACTAGCTTGGTGTGGTGGTGTGTGCCTGTGGTCCCAGCTACTTGGGAGGCTGAGTTAGGAGGACTGCTTGACCCAGGAGGTTGAGACTGCAGTGAGCTGTGGTCACGCCACTATACTCCACTCTAGGATGACACATAATGAGACCGTGTCTCTAAAAAAAAAAAATAATTAAAAAGAAAAAGAGAGGTTAAGACAGCTTTAAAGGGTAAATTTTTAATTTTTTTTTATTTATTTACTTATTTTTATTATACTTTAAGTTCTGGGGTACATGTGCACAACATGCAGGTTTGTTACATATGTATACATGTGCCATGTTGGTATGCTGCACCCATTAACTTGTCATTCACATTAGATATATCTCCTAATGCTATCCCTCCCCCTTCGCCGCTCCCCCCTCCCCACAATAGGCCCCGGTGTGTGATATTCCCCTTCCTGTGTCCAAGTGATCTCATTGTTCAATTCCCACCTATGAGTGAGAGCATGCAGTGTTTGGTTTTCTGTTCTTGCCATAGTTTGCTGAGAATGATGGTTTCCAACTGCATGCATGTCCCTACAAAGGACATGAACTCATCCTTTTTTATGGCTGCATAGTATTCCATGGTGTATATGTGCCACATTTTCTCAATCCAGTCTGTCACCAATGGACATTTGGGTTGATTCCAAGTCTTTGCTATTGTGAATAGTGCTGCAGTAAACATACGTGTGCATGTGTATTTATAGCAGCATGATTTATAATCCTTTGGGTATATACCCAGTAATGGGATGGCTGGGTCAAATGGTATTTCTAGTTCTAGATCCTTGAGGAATCGCCACACTGTTTTCCACAATGGTTGAACTAATTTACAGTCCCACCAACAGTGTAAGAGTGTTCCTATTTCTCCACATCCTCTCCAGCACCTGTTGTTTCCTGACTTTTTAATGATCGCCATTCTAACTGGTATGAGATGGTATCTCCTTGTGATTTTGAATTGCATTTCTCTGATGGCCAGTGATGATGAGCATTTTTTCATGTGTCTGTTGGCTGTATGAATGTCTTCTTTTGAGAAGTGTCTGTTCATATCCTTTGCCCACTTTTTGATGGGGTTGTTTGTTTTTTTCTTGTAAATGTGTTTGAGTTCTTTGTAGGTTCTGGATATTAGCCCTTTGTCAGATGAGTAGATTGCAAAAATGTTCTCCCATTCTGTAGGTTGCCTGTTCACTCTGATGGTAGTTTCTTTTGCTGTGCAGAAGCTCTTTAGTTTAATTAGATCCCATTTGTCAATTTTGGCTTTTGTTGCCATTGCTTTTGGTGTTTTAGACATGAAGTCCTTGCCCATGCCTATGTCCTGAATGGTATTACCTAGGTTTTCTTCTAGGGTTTTTATGATTTTAGATCTAACATTTAAGTCTCTAATCCATCTTGAATTAATGTTTGTATAAGGAGTAAGGAAAGGATCCAGTTTCACTTTCTACTTATGGCTAGCCAATTTTCCCAGCACCGTTTATTAAATAGAGAATCCTTTCCCCATTTCTTGCTTTTGTCAGATTTGTCAAAGATCAGATGGCTGTAGATGTGTGGCATTATCTCTGAGGACTCTGTTGTGTTCCATTGGTCTATATCTTTGTTTTGGTACCAGTACCATGCTGTTTTGGTTACTGTAGCCTTGTAGTATAGTTTGAAGTCAGGTAGCGTGATGCCTCCAGCTTTGTTCTTTTGGCTTAGGATTGTCTTGGCAATGCGGGGTCTTTTTTGGTTCCATATGAACTCTAAAGCAGTTTGGTTCCATATGAACTCTAAAGCAGTTTTTTCCAATTCTGTGAAGAAAGTAATTGGTAGCTTAATGGGGGTGGCATTGAATCTATAAATTACCTTGGGCAGTATGGCCATTTTCATGATATTGATTCTTCCTATCCATGAGCATGGTATGTTCTTCCATTTGTTTGTATCCTCTTTTATTTCACTGAGCAGTGGTTTGTAGTTCTCCTTGAAGAGGTCCTTTATATCCCTTGTAAGTTGGATTCCTAGGTATTTTATTCTCTTTGAAGCTATTGTGAATGGGAGTTCGTTCATCATTTGGCTCTCTGTTTGTCTGTTACTGGTATATAAGAATGCTTGTGATTTTTGCACATTGATTTTGTATCCTGAGACTTTGCTGAATTTGCTTATTTATTTATTTTTTTAAAACAGAGTCTCACTCTGCCACCCAGGCTGGAGTACAGTGTTGCAATCTCAGCTCATTGCAACCACCACCTCCTGGGTTCAAGTGATTCTCATGCCTAGCCTCCTGAGTAGCTGGGACTACAGGTGCCCGCCAGCACGCCTGGCTATTTTTTGTATTTTTAGTAGAGACAGGGTTTCATCATTTTGGCCAGGCTGGTCTCGAACTCCTGACCTCAGGTGATCCACCTGCCTTGCCCTCCCAAAGTGCTGGAATTACAGGCATAAGCCATTGCAGCTGGCTGCAAAGCATGAATTTTTTTATTAGCTCAATGTTGTTGAAATGTTAGAGCAGTATTTGAGAAATCTGGTTTAGTATATGACCTGGAGTAAATTGCCTTTCTATGTTTCTTCATGATCATTTACCCATATAGTAGCAGAAAATTTATATGTATTTTGGGCATCCAAGGATTAAATATATAAGATTTATAGGCTGGGCATGGTGGCTCACACCTGTAATCCCAGCACTTTGGGAGGCCAAGGCGGGCGGATCACCTAAGGTCAGTAATTTGAGACCACCCTGGCCAGTATGGCAAAACCCCATCTCTATTAGCCAGGCGTGGTGGCTCATGCCTGTAAATCTCTGCTACTTGGGAGGCTGAGGCAGGAAAATTGCTTGAAACTGGGAGGTGGAGGTTGCAGTGAGCCAAGATCACGCCACTGCACTCCAGCCTGGGTGACAGAGTGAGACTCCATCTCAAAAAAAAAAAAAAAAAGATTTATAAACTTAAGATTTATCTCAGAATGAACACACTTTTGTCTTGAATAAATGTTCTTATGTTTCTTTGAAGAACAGTGACACCTTGTGAAAAGTTAATATAATAGCAAGAATATAATCCTTGTACAGTTCAAGAGGAATTTTCTGATCCACTTAACAGTTACACTGAGAATAATAAAATAAAATAAAAGTCTTATTTTAATACTTAGTAGACTATTTGTAAAGTTATAAAACAAATAATTTACCGTATTTTACCATTACAACTCATAACTTATTTTGTTCCTTTGTAATAAACTGAGAAACTGACTTAGTGGATATCAGAATCTCTATTTGAAATTCTTGGAAAGTAAAATTTCAAAGTAGGAATAACAAATTTTCATTGTTTTGTATATTTTTACAAAAGTTAAACAGATAAAAATGCTGAAGAGGGAGTCAAAGAAAACAGATTCATCTAAGATACCAACTTTACTTAATGTGGATCAAAATCAAGAAAAACAAGAGGTAACTCTTTTTGTATATAGCTTTTACTAAGGCATGTTGTTTAGAGGACTTGACTCAGTGTATAAATTTAGTTATTACTATTGGAAAGCTATATAAAAATTCGAAATTTTATAATCTTTGAACTCAAGAAATAGATCTGTATTTTCCTAGAATAACCCATTAATAAAAGTTTCTAAAAGTTATTTTTTAGTGTGTAATGTTGAATAATTAGAATGCATGGCACCCGGGGAAAATAGTATCTATATTGTGTGTAATGTCAGATATCAGGCAGGTAAGCCAGACTAGTGAAAATGAATAATGGTATAAATATACAGTTATATGGCCACAAGCATGTGTGTCTCTGTCTTAGAGCCTCTTCCTTCCTTCTTGTTTTCTCTCCAGTTTATTCCCCTGTCTATCTCTGCTGTCTGCCTACTGTCCTATTTTAACAAATATTTGCTCTCAGCTAACTATCAGGTAATCTTGTTGAAATATTCCCAGTCCCTACCCACCAGAGAGATTCTCAAATTTTATTTGAAAATCTTGAAGCCTGTAACATCCAAATGAATGCTCTATAAAGACAATCTTTTAAGAGAAAGAGATTGTGCCAAGCACCCACTGAATTAAATCATATTGATGGCCGCCTATTCTGCACTTGTGAGGTCATTTCTGTATGTGATTTATCAACTTCTGTTTTTGTTTTTGTTTTTGTTTTTTTGAGACAGAATCTCACTCTGTCGCCCAGGCTGGAGTGTAGTGGCGCAATCTTGGCTCACTGCAACCTCTGCCTCCCGGGTTCACAGCATTCTCCTGCCTCAGCCTCCCGAGTAGCTGGGACTACAGGCACCCACCACCACGCCTGGCTAATTTTTTTTTTTTTTTTAATATTTTTAGTAGAGATGGGGTTTCACTGTGTTAGCCAGGGTGGTCTCGATCTCCTGACCTCATGATCTGCCCACCTCAGCCTCCCAAAGTGCTGGGATTACAGGCGTAAGCCACTGTGCCCGGCCCAACCTCTATTTTTTTAAAAAATAATATTACAGTTTTACTCATGATAAAATTAGTATATACTTATTAAGAAAATTTGAAGAAATTAAAAATGTTTTAAAAAATCTGAAACTCCGTAAGAAGGCATTTTAACAAGGCTACTTGATCTCTATAATATTTGGATAAGAGGGTTATCAGACGCTATTAGATGTATTCTCACTGTGACATTTAGGGCTATCTCTTTAGTCTTGGTCTAGAGCTTGTTAAGAACTCCACAGTCCACTTTGCAGAAAAGAAATGTTGTAGAACAAGAATGCCATTAGGCCAGGCACAGTGGCTCACACCTGTAATCCAGCACTTTGGGAGGCTGAAGAGGGTGGATCACCTGAAGTCAGGAGTTCAAGACCAGCCTGGTCAATGTGGTGAAACCCTATCTCTACTAAAAATACAAAAATTAGCTGGGCATGGTGGCGCATGCCTGTAATCCCAGCTATTCGGCAGGCTGAGGCAGGTGCTTGAACCTGGGAGGCGGAGGTTGCGGTGAGCCGAGATCAAACCATTGCACTCCAGCCTGGACAACAAGAGCAAGACTCTGTCTCAAAAAAAAAAAGAAAAAGGAAAAGAAAAAGAAAAAGAAAGAAAGCCATTAATAGGCATCTTTCAGTTCATTATAAAAAGTAATAAGATGGCTTTAAACTTTTAAATTTGGGTGACATACTCATGTCACAGCATGTTGCACAGCATACCATTTGCACATTTTTTCAATGATTTGGGTGAGTTAGGGCTCCTGAGGTAGGCAGACTATTAATGTGCCTCATGTTTATCCCGTTGTCCTATGAGAGTCCCCAGGAACTAAAATTACTTTCTAGTCTAGGAAAAAAGGAACTCTGCAGGAAAAAAGACCCTTCTGTGATTTTTAGGATAAATAATAAATTACAAAGGGAAAACATCTTCTTGTTCATATGATATAGAACTCCAGAAAAAAATGAAGTCATCTGTGTTTGTTATAGTTTATTTGTACTGCTCATTCAAATGCAGCTCTGACAAGTGACTGAAATTGCATATAAGGCTAGTACAACTGGTTTTAATAAATGTCAGAATTAAGAAGATGTCTTAAATTTTGAGTCTGTAGTTTATTTTAGAGCATGAGAGAATATGACATATTTTTAAAAACATAAGATAGGGAATTGCTAGTTATTTTTTCTATTCTTGGCTCTGTATTGACTTGGTTTTTGAATTATACAATCAGATCCAAGCACTTCTCAGGTTTACTTTCTTTTTTATTATTATTTGTTTATTTATTTATTGAGACAGACTCTCCCTCTGCCACCCAGGCTGGAGTACAGTGGTGTGATATTGGCTCACTGCAACCTCCGCCGCCTGGGTTCAAGCAATTTTCCTGTCTCAGCCTTCTGAGTAGCCGGGATTACAGGCGCCCACCACCACGCCTGGCTAATTTTTGTATTTTTAGTAGAGACGGGGTTTCACCATGTTGTCCAGGCTCATCTTGAACTCCTGACCTCAGGTAATCTGCCTTCCTCAACCTCCCAAAGTGCTGGGATTACAGGTGTGAGCCACCACGCCTTGCCAGGTTTACTTTAAACTATTTCAGGCATCTTAAATGTGCATGCATGCATTAATTAGGTTCTGTAACCAGAGAGAGACTCTAAATTACTGTGAATGAGTGAGTTAGGCAAGAGAGAAAGAGTCCATACAAAGGCCACCTTTTGTTTTGTTGGATGATAATAATAAGGAATTCATTGCTAAATAGTTTCCTTGTACCTTATGAAACAACCCGTAGGGGCAAAGTACAAGTATTTATCTCTGGCTGTATTTCCTTAGCCAAAGACTCACCATGTCCTCAATTAAAGACCTGTTTCTATTTACTTTTTAGAATACAGGAAATGCACAAACTGAAAGGAAGAAGAATCTACCAGATGTAGAGTAGAAAATGCAGCAGCTGAAAATTCAGGGAATCCCAGAATCACTGTATGGTTTAAAAAAAATCCTTTTTATTAATGTTACATACACAAAAATACTAATTAGAGAATTCTACAGGTATATTGTAAATCCTTTTAGTTATATGTACATTCACCAAATTTGTTTTTAAATTTATTAATCTTTAAATTATTCATGTTTTCTTTTTTTTTTTTTTTTTTTTTTTGAGACGGAGTCTCGCTCTGTCGCCCAGGCTGGAGTGCAGTGGCCGGATCTCAGCTCACTGCAAGCTCCGCCTCCCGGGTTCCCGCCATTCTCCTGCCTCAGCCTCCCGAGTAGCTGGGACTACAGGCACCCACAACCGCGCCCGGCTAATTTTTTGTATTTTTAGTAGAGACGAGGTTTCACCGTGGTCTCGATCTCCTGACCTTGTGATCCGCCCGCCTCGGCCTCCCAAAGTGCTGGGATTACAGGCGTGAGCCACCGCGCCCGGCAATTATTCATGTTTTCTTAATTTGAACATGAATTTATAAAAACTACCTGGCTGGTACATACTAATAAAATTTCAGCTTACATTTAGTCATATAATTTTATTTGATCACCTATTATTTCAATCATACTTGATTAGTGGTCATTCTTAGCATTGGTTTAGATCTTTATAATTACAGAAGGAAAAGTTTCTAAATATGTAATAAAGTAAGATCCCGATGCCTGGGAACACCAAACATTTCTGAGCAAACAAATATACTTGATAAGCATGCAACATGGGTTTGGCTTCACACTGAACTTTCTGGGGCAGTATTTAAATATATCATGAAGATTGTTTAAAAGGATGGAAATTGGTCGGGCACAGTGGCTCACGCCTGTAATCCCAGCACTTTGGGTGGCTGAGGCAGGTGGATCATGAGGCCAGGAGTTCAAGACCAGTCTGGCCAGCATGGTGAAACCCCATCTCTACTAAAAATGCAAAAAATTAGCCAGGCATGGTGGTACGCACCAGTAATCCCAGCTACTCAAAGGCTGAGGCTGAAGAATTGTTTGAACCTGGGAGGCGGAGATTGTAGTGAGCTGAGATCACGCCACTGCACTCCAGCCTGGGCAACAGAGAGAGACTCCATCCTGCCGCACCACCCCCGCAAAAAAAAGGATGGAAGTTGAGCAAGGCATTGAAGCAAATCTTTTGGCTTGACTAGCATGTTTATAATTTAGTAATTTATATGTAATTTAGCATTAATAAAGTCAGAGTTTTGGTAGTATATATTTACATTCTAGTCCCTGATTCTTACTAGCTTGGTTTCTAATTTTAGGGTGGAGATGGCCATTGTGAGGGGAAGAATTTGAAGAGAAACAGGTTTTTTTTCTGGTAGTGTCTTTTCTTTTAAATAGTCCTAAAAATACAAGATGACAACTCTTCCCTTTTTATTTATCTACAATAGAAATGTGATGTGAGTTATTGTTAAGACAGCCATCCATGTGCATGAGCATCATCCAGCTTTTTTTTGTTAGCAAAGCCGTTACTGTTTTCTTCTCCCTTTTAAGACTCTGTTGATGTGATAATTTGATTTGGAATTATAAAGTCATCTTTTCTCTGCCTATTTCTTTTTTTGCCATGATTACTGGGTGGGTAACACATGCCGTGACATGATACAAACTGTACTTATACTTAATGATCTCTGCCTTCTCATAGCCACATAACCTCGAGTCAGTTATCTCCTGTAACACATAGGCCTCTTTAAATAAGTTCTTAATAAAATATTTGAGCCATTGTTTTAAAAACTGTTTGTGATTGGTTGCAATGGCTCATGCCTGTAATCCTAGCACTTTGGGAGGCTGAGGCAGGCGGATCACTTGAGGTCAGGAGTTCGAAACCAGCCTGACCAACACGGTGGACCCCCATCTCTACTAAAAATGCAAAAATTAGCTGGGTGTGGTGGTGCACACCTGTAATCCCAGCTACTCGGGAGGCTCTGAAACAGAAGAATCACTTGAATCCGGGAGGCCAAGGTTGCAGAGAGTCAAGATCATGCCACTGCACTCCAACCAGGGTGACAAGAGCAATACTCAAAACACACACACACACACACACACACACACACACACACACATGCTATTCATGGTTGGGCACAGTGGCTCATGCCTATAATCCCAGCACTTTAGGAGGCTGAGGTGGGCAGATCACCTGAGGTCAGGAGTTTGAGACCAGCCTGACCAACATGGAAAAAGCTCGTCTCTACTAATAATACAAAAATTAGTTGGGTGTGGTGGCACATGCCTGTAATCCCAGCTACTCGGGAGGCTGAAGCATGGGAATCGCTTGAACCCAGGAGGTGGAGGTTGCAGTGAGACAAGATTGCGCCATTGCACTCCAGCCTGGGCAACAAGAGCAAAACTGTCTCAAAAAAAAAAAAAGATAAAAGGAAAAAAAAGCTATCATTACATTACATGGTTAAAAATATGTTCTATTGGTCAGCAATGAAAGCACTTATTTATAATTTAGCAGCATCTCTGATCTAAAAATCAAGAAAATATATAATGTTTATAAAATATTTAAAAATAATATGGTATTCAAATGTTAAATTGTTTTATCTGTGATTTGAGGGACCAAAATAGATGCCCCTTTATCAACTAAGATGGACCCTAACATTAAGGAAACAAAAGTTACCTCTGGGTTGAGGGTTCAGGGCTGAGCTGGCATGACAACTTTCTAAATTCCTAGGCTGTAAGAAAAATCACAGTCTTGCTGGGTGCAGTGGCTCACGTCTATAATCCCAGCACTTTGGGAGGCCAAGGCAGGCAGATCACCTGAGGTCAGGACTTCGAAACCAGCCTGACCAACATGGCAAAATCTTGTCTCTAGTAAAAATAAAAAATTAGCCGGGTGTGGTGCCAACTACTCTACTCGGGAGCCTGAGGCAGGAGAATCGTTTGAACCCGGGAGGCAGAGGTTGCAGTGAGCTGCACTCCTGCCTGGAAGACAAGAGTGAGACGACGTCTCCAAAAAAAAAAAAAAAAAGAAAGAAAGAAAGAAAAGAAAAAGAAAAACCACATTCTTGCTAAACTCCCTAACAACACAAGCTGTGAGGCAAATTCCTAATCCTGATTTACAACCTAGACTGCTACACCTCTGATTGGATAGAGATCCGTGTGTGTGTGTGTGTGTGTGTGTGTGTGTGTGTGTGTATGTGTGTGTGTAGAGATAGGGTCTTGTTCTGCTGCCCAGGCTGGTCTTGAACTCCTGACCTCAAGCAATCCTCTCACCTTGGCCTCCCAAAGTGTTGGGATTACAGGCATAAGCCAGCACGCCTGGACACAAACATTCTTTCCTGATAAGCAACTATAGACCTTAAGTAAATTTCAGCCAGTTTATAGAGACTGCACAAACTGTCTTTATGTCTTATAGTTCACCTTTTGATGTAAAGAGACAAATTCTACCTCATCTTTTTTTTTTTTTTTTTTTGAGACAGAGTCTCGCTCTGTCGCCCAGGCTAGAGTGCAGTGGCCGGATCTCAGCTCACGGCAAGCTCCGCCTCCCGGGTTTACGCCATTCTCCTCCCTCAGCCTCCCGAGTAGCTGGGGACTACAGGCGTCCACCACCTCGCCCGGCTAGTTTTTTGTATTTTTTAGTAGAGACGGGGTTTCACCGGGTTAGCCAGGATGGTCTCGATCTCCTGACCTCGTGATCCGCCTGTCTCGGCCTCCCAAAGTGCTGGGATTACAGGCTTGAGCCACGGCGCCCGGCAATTCTACCTCATCTTAATGCTTAAAGTCCCATTCCAAAGTGAACATGGGATGTATATTACATTTATATGTGTTTGTCCATTGCACATGTGCTCTGTTCCTCTCATAAATATCTATAACTTTCCCCGCAAACCTGCTGAATATGTATGACTCTCTTGTGTTGTACAGGCCCTGTGAGGCACAAAACCCAGCCTGCTCTTTTCCTCTTGGAAGAGAAAGCACCTTCAGTCCATGCTGGAGATTGTCTCTTCCTGGTTTGCAAACTGATATCACCAATAAAACTCCCTTTTTCTACTATTTAGCCATCTTGGTGGTCTTTTGGATGACATATTCTGTTAAATAATTGTCAGCACTCAGCTAGGCATGGTGGCTCACGCCTGTAATCCCAGCGCTTTGGGAGGCCAAGGCAGGCAGATCACGAGGTCAGGAGATCGAGACCATCCTGGCTAACACGGTGAAACCCCGTCTCTACTAAAAAATACAAAAAATTAGCGGGCATGGTGGCGGGCGCCTGTTGTCCCAGCTACTCGGGAGGCTGAGGCAAGAGAATGGCGTGAACCTGGGAGGTGGAGGTTGCAGTGAGCTGAGATTATGCCACTACTGCACTCCAGCCTGGGCAACAGAGCAAGACTCCGTCTAGAAAAATAAAAAATAAAAAATTGTCAGCACTCTTCCAGTTTCCTAGTTCCATCTGATGATGCCTTCTGTGTGGTACAGACTTGTTCTGTTTCATGAAGTATACAATGTACAACCCAGCACTACCAAAATTCTGAATTTTCCTGTTCTTCAAAAAATAATTAAATTGGATTACCTAGTGTTTTACCAGGACTCTACCTAATTTTATATTTACTAAAGAAACCTGAAAAACAAAGGAAAACATAATTTATTATAATATTGTGATCTCTGTTAATCTCGAAAAAGCTTAATTAGAATTGCTAGCTGAGGTCATTATACATAATATACCTTTCTAACAGACTCCCTGGTGGCCTCAGCAACTATTGGGTTGGTGCAAAAGTAATTGCTCCTCTAGGGTAATTAAGAGTTATTCCTGTGGTAGGTTCAACAGGTATAAATCTGCTGATTGCCTGTTTTATGTATATATTTGTTGATCCTTACACCTATATCAAAGATTGTCCATTTTCAGGAGTCAATTTCTACAAAAATGCCTACTGGAATTTTGATGGGATTGTTTTAAATCTATACATCAATTTGAGAATGGATATCTTAACAATATCAAGGCTGGGCTTGGTGGCTCGCACCTGTAATCCTAGCATTTCTGGAGGCTGAGGCAGGCAGACTACTTGAGGTCAGGAGTTGAAGGCAGCCTGGCCAACATGGTGAAACCCTGTCTGTACTAAAAATTAAAAAAATTAGCTCTGTGTGGTGGCAGGCACCTGTAATCCCAGCTACTTGGGAGGCTGAGGCAGGATAATTGCTTGAACCTGGGAGGTGGAGGTTGCAGTGGACCAAGATCGAGCCACTTCGCTCCAGCCTAGGCAACAGACAGACCCCATCTCAAAAAAAAAAAAAAAAGAAAAAAAAAAATCAAGTCTTCCAATTCACGAGCATGATACAAACTCTTTATTTAGATCTTCTTTAATTTTCCTCCACAATATTTTGTAGTTTTCTGTAGCAATCCGATACATCATTTGTTAAATTTATTTTTATATATTTTGTTTTTTGATGCTGCTGTAAATGGTATTGCTTTTTAAAATCTCATCTTCCAGTTGTTTGTTGCTAATATACGGAAGTACAATTTGTTTTTCTATGTTGATCTTGTATCCTGAGACCTTGCTAAATTCACTTATTAGTTCTGGTAAGTTTCTGGTTTTCCTTCTTTCTCTCCTGACTCCCTCCCTTCCTTCTTTCCTACCTTCCTTTCTTCTTCTCCTTCATCTTCTTTGTTTATTTTTAGGATTTCCTATATAAATTGGCCCATGTAGGATGCCTCCCTATATAGGCAATCATGACATCTACAAATAATAATAGTTTCACTTCTTCTTTTCCAGTGTTATGCCTTTATTACTTTTTCTTGCCTTATTGCACTGGCTGGTATTTGTGATACAATGTTGAGCAGAACTCATGACAGTGGACATTTGCTTTTTTTTCCTGTAGCAGAGGGAAAGCATTTTTATTTCACTAAGTATGATGCTAGCTATAGGTCTTATGTAGATTACCTTTATTAGATTGAGGAAGGTTCCCTCTGTTCTAATTTCCTGAGTCTTTACCATGAATGGGTGTTGAATTTTGTCAAATGCCCTTTCTTCATCTATTGAGATGGTCTTATGATTTTCCTTCCTTCTTTTTGTTAATATGAATTATATTAATTGACATTTGAATGTTAAACCAACCCTACGTTCCTGGGATTAAAATCCATTTGAGGCCGGGCACGGTGGCTCAAGCCTGTAATCCCAGCACTTTGGGAGGCCGAGACGGGTGGATCACGAGGTCAGGAGATCGAGACCATCCTGGCTAACACAGTGAAACCCCGTCTCTACTAAAAAATACAAAAATCTAGCCGGGCGAGGTGGCGGACGCCTGTAGTCCCAGCTACTTGGGAGGCTGAGGCAGGAGAATGGCGTAAACCCGGGAGGCGGAGCTTGCAGTGAGCTGAGATCCGGCCACTGCACTCCAGCCTGGGCGACAGAGCAAGACTCCGTCTCAAAAAAAAAAAAAAATAATAATAATAATAAAATCCATTTGATTCTTTTTATGTATTATTGGATTCAATTGATAAATATTTTATTTCTTTTTTTTTTTTTTTTTTTTTTTGAGACAGATTCTTACTCTGTGGCCCAGGCCAGAGTGCAGCCGTGTGATCATAGCTCACTGTGATCTTGAACTCCTGGGCTCAAGCAATCCTCCCACCTCAGTCTCCCAAGCGGTCACTGCAGCCATTTGCCCCATGCCCAGCTAATTTTCATTTTCTTATTTTTGTTGAGATGGAGTCTTGCTTTGTTGTCCAAGCTGGTCTTAAACTCCTGGCCTTAAGCTGTCCTTCTGCTTAAGCCAAAGGGCTGGGATTACAGGCATGAACCACTGTATCTGGCCTATTTTATTTTTAAATTTTTTTTTGTAGAGACAAGTTCTTACTCTGTTGCCCAGGTTGGAGTGCAGTGGCACAATCATAGCTCACTGCAGCCTTGAACTCTTGGGCTCAAGCAGTCCTCCTAACTCAGCCTCCCAAGTAGCTAGGACTACAGGTTTACACTGCCATATCCAGCTAATATTTAAATTTTATTTTTGTAGAGTTGGGGTCTTGCTTTGTTGCCCAGGCTGGTCTTGAACTCCTGGCCTCAAGTGATCCTTCCACTTCGGCCTTCCAAAGCACTGGAGTGGTTAATATTTTAATGAAGGATTTTGGTTCATTTTTGTCTTGTATTATCCTTGTCTAGTTTTGTTATCTTTGTTAATGTTGCTTCATAAAATGAGTTGGGAAGTATTCTCCCATCCCCCAGGACTCCCCCGTTTCCTGAATTTGTGAAGGATTGGTTTTATTTCCTCCTTAAATGTTTGTTAGAAATTGGCAGTGAGGCCAACAGGGCCTGGAGTTTTCATTGTGAAAGGATCTTAATATACAAACTTAATTTTCTTACATTTATTTAATAGAGTTATTCAGATTTTCTTTTCTTCCTTGTATCAGTTTGTTTGCCTGTTTCAAGGAATTCATTCATCCCAACTAAGTTGCTGATTGTATTGGCATAAAATTGTTTAATATTTTCCTTTGTTATCATTTTTAAGTTGGTGGGATCTATGGTGATGTTCCCTTTATTGATATTCCTGTTATTGATAATTTGTGTTTTCTCTCTTCCTTTTTTTATTGGTAAGTCTGGATAGAGGTTTATCAACTTTGCTAATCTTTTCAAAGAACTACTTTTTATTATTTCTATTGTTTGTTTTCTATTTTATTGAGTTATGTTTTTATATTTATTGTTTCTTCTTTCTATTCATTTTGGGTTTAATTTGCTCTTCTTTTTCTAGCTTCTGAAGGTGGAGACTGAGGTCATTGATTTGAGACCTTTCTTTTCTAATGTGAGCATTTAAAATTTTAAATTTCCTTTTATAGCTGCTTCCCACAAATTTAAATGTTATTATCCTATCATCAGTGAAAATATTTCCCAACTTCCTTTTTTGTTTTCTCTTTGGTCCATTTATTTAGAAATCTGTTTTTAATTACCATCTATTTGGAGGTGTTCCAAATATCTTTCTGTTACTGATTTTAATTCAGTTTCAATGTGGTCAGAGAATATACTCTATATTATTTTAATCCTTGTAAATCCATTGATTCTTGTTTAATATCCTAGCACATGGTCTATCTTAGCGAATATTTGTACTTGAGAAGAATGTGTATTCTGCTGAAAATGGGTGTAGTGTTCCATAAATGTCAATTAGGTCAAGTTGGTTGATGGTGCATTTAAGTCTCATATCTTTACTGATTTTCAGTTTACTTTTTGAATTAATTACTGAGGGAAGGCTGTTGAAATCCTCAATTATAATCGTGGATTTGTCTGTTGCTCTTTTCATCAGTTGCTTTATGTATTTTGAAGCTCTATTATTAACTGCATATATATTTAGAGCTATAATATTTCTGATAAAATTGACCATTACCTGTTATCACATGCCTGAAAACAGTTGTTTTATATATTTTGTACAGTTTTATTATTACTAAAGGTAAAGCCGACACCTGTTACTCCAACATGGCTATAACTAGAAGTTCAGTTAAAGAGTTCTTAATAAGGCTGGGCTCAGTGGCTCATGCCTGTAATCCCAGCACTTTGGGAGGCTGAGGGGGGTGGATCACCTGAGGTCAGGAGTTCAAGACCAGCCTGGCCAACATGGTGAAACCCCATCTCTACTAAAAACACAAAAAAATTAGCCGGGTGTGGTGGTGGGTGCCTATAATCCCAGCTATTCAGGAGGCTGAGACAGGAGAATAGCTTGAACCCAGGAGGCAGAGGTTGCAGTGAGCCAAGGTCACACCATTATACTCCAGCCTGGGCCACAAGAGCAAAACTCCATCTCAAAAAAAAAAAAAAAAAAAAAAAAAAAATGGAGTTCTTAAAGAAGATCTTGTCACTATTGTGAATAATGGAGATCTATTGACTAACACAATGACATTTATCTTAAAAATTTTAAAGTACTTTTAGAGTAATTGCCAAAGGTTATAGCTCTTTTTCTGTAAATTGACCTTGATTGTATTGTCTGATGTTTTAGTTGAAGACCATACCTAAGGGTGTGGATATGGAGACAGAAAGTTGTCCCCTTATTCTATAAGTAGGAGCCTGCTCATACATTTTTTGTACTTATTTTGATTATTGTAATGATCAATTATTACATAATTGCTGATGACATTTGAACTTTTTGCCAGTAATATAATAAAATGTCAGCAATGAATGTACTTGGTAGGGTGGATATTTTATTGGCTAATAATACCTGTCATAAGGTGTTGGTCTGGCAGGTGTGTTTATGTCTCATTTCTGGTCTGTTTTCATTTTCCACATATGATTCTATCTTGTAAATCTTTTTTTACAAAGCACTTTTTAAAAGCAAATGGTTGAAGTAATGAGTTGCTTACATAAAAATAAAAAGGCCAGGTACAGTGGTGTGCACCTGTAGTCCCAGCTATTTGGGAGGCTGAGGTGGGAGGAACACTTGTGTCCAGGAATTTGAGGTTGGTCGGGGCAATGTAGCAAGACCCTATCACTTAAAAAAGGAGGAAGAGAAGGAGGAGAATGAAGGAAGGGAGGAAGGGAGGGAGGGAAGAAGAATAGCAACAACAAATGAAAAATGTGAGGTGAGAGGATCGTTTGAACCCAGGAGTTCGAGGCCCTACTAGGCAGCATAGTGAGACCCTGTATCTTGAAAGAAGAAGAAGAGAAGAAGAAGAAAATAAAGGAAGGAAGGGAGGGAAGGAAGGAAGGAAGGAAGGAGAAAGAAAGAAAAAAAAGAAAAAGGAAATGATCCATTTGGCTAGAACATGATGACATTAAGATAGGTCTCAGAGTATTTGAAAAAAGATATAGTCTTGATTTCTGTGTTTATTATTTATATTCCAAGCTTGTAGACTTTTCATCTATTCTCCCTAAGACTGATTTCCAGAGTCTGAGTAAAAATAGTTTAAAGTGTAGTTTCAGTGTCTACTAAGGCCACAAGTATGGTAGACTGTTGCAGAGTCAACGTTTTTCTCAAATTCAAAGTTAAGAAAGTAGAGCTTTTATTTTTATTTATTTATTTTTTTGAGACAGAGTCTCGCTCTGTCACCAGGTTCACGTGCAGTGACAAGATCTTGGCTCACCACAACCCCCGCTTCCCGAGTTCAAGTGATTCTCCTGCCTCAGCCTCCCGAGTAGCTAGGATTATAGGCATGCACCACCATGCTTGGCTAATTTTTAATATTTTTTAGTAGAGACAGGGTTTTGCTATGTTGGTTAGGTTGGTCTCAAACTCCTGACCTCAGGTGATCTGCCCGCCTCGGCCTCCCAAAGTGCTGGGATTACAGGCATGAGCCACCGCGCCTGGTCAAGAAAGTCATGGCTTTTAAAACACATGCTTGTGTATACATAGGAACAACTATACTAGGACATAGGAATGCCAAGAAGAAGAAAAGTTGGCTACATTCAGAAAGTGTAAATTAAAGGGCTCTAAATGGAAATTGGACCAGGTTACTAAAACAATTAGCAGTATTGCATAGGGAAGCAATTGAGAAATCTTAGGTGATATGGGAGCCATAAATTATAAGATGATAAAAGACAGCAAGAAAGCCTTCTTTGATTTTTAATAAAGGCAAAAGTATAGAAAGAAATCAAATATCCTACTATCTCACCAACCTCCTAACTGCCCACCTGCTCCTCCTGCAGGGTTAGGGAAAGTTGATGACTGATGGCTGTCTAGAGGCAGATGATTATGATGATTTTTCTTCTTTTCTGAAAAAGTAATCCTGAGGTTAGATAACCAGAAGAATGCACTTACGATAGGTGGATTAAAAACCAAACTAAAGAGAGAGGAAAACATAGTTAAAGAGCTCTTCAAGCTGTGTTCTATTCAAACTGGTCCAATATATTGTCATTTACTGTAGGATTGCTAAGAAATCATTAGGTGTTATTGATTAGTTTTGAATTATTATTTGAAAATCTCTCAGAAGGCAGACAAACCTAGCAACCTTCATAAAAATGTCACACACAAAAATAACAAATTTGTTTATCTTAATTTTGAAACCTGGAAACCTAGAAAGAATCCCAGTAGTTGATTTATAGTCATCCAGAGAAACAGTATATAATAATTACTATGATTTTGTCATTTTATCTGGTTAGTTTGTCTTTGTTTTTTTTTTTGAGACGAAGTCTTGCTCTGTCACCTAGGCTAGAGTGCAATGGCATGATCTCGGCTCACTGCAACCTCTGCCTCCCAGGTTCATGTGATTCTCCAGTCTCCCAAGTAGCTGGGATTACAGGTGTATGCCACCATGCCCAGCTAATTTTTGTATTTTTAGTAGAGGCAGAGTTTCACCATGTTGGCCAGGATGGTCTCAAACTCCTGACCTCAGGTGATCTGCTTGCCTCAGCCTCCCAAAGTGCTGGGATTACAGGTGTGAGCCACCGTGCCCGGCCTGGTTAGTTTCTCTTAATAATAGTTTGATGAACCTGTAAATAATGGGAAAGCAAGAGATAATGTTTTTGTAGTTCACACATTTGGGTTCACTTCTTAGACCTCTTCTCTTTTTTGTCTACATTACCTGGGTGATTTTATCCAGACTCATAACCTTGAATACCATTTATATGCTGATGATTCTCAAATCTCTTTTTCCAGCCTGGACTTCACCCGCAAACTCCAAACTCAGATTTCCAATTGCCCATTCAACAGCTATATTAAAATATATACTAGGTATCTCAAGCTTAACATGTCCAAAATTAAAGTCCTGATCTCTTCCCCACTCCCCATATGCTTCCTTGAGTGTTTTCTGCATGTTAGTTAAGGGCAACTCCATTTTTCCAATTGCTCAGGAGAAAAATCTTGGAGTAATGCTCAACTCCTCTCTTTTTCTTATACCCTATATCATCCTTTCAGCTCTGTTTTCAAAATATTTCCAGGATCTGCCACCTTATACCCCTTCACTGCTATTCACAACATCTCTCGTCTGGATTTTGTAGAAGTCTCCTAACTGATCTCCTGCCTTCACCTCTGTTCAGCCTTCAGTTTCTTGTTCTTCAGTTTCTTCAGTTTCAATGCACTGCCTGGGTGTTCTTAATAAAACTTAAATCAGATTGTGTGTGGTGGCTCACATGTATAATCCCAACGCTTTGGGAGCCTGAGATGAGAGGATCCCTTGAGGCCAGGAGTTTGAGATCAGCCTGGGCAATATAGCAAGACCCCATTTCTAAAAAAAAAATTTTTTTAAATCTTAAATCAGATGATGTCATTGCTCTGCCCCAAACCCTCATGGCTTCCCACTTTACTCAGAGTAAAAGCCACAGACATCACAATAACTTACACAGCCCTACACAGTATGCCTCTCCCCTTCTTTGACACCATTTGTTATTTTCCTCCCTATCACCTCCTTCCAGTTCAAGACAAACTCTTTTCTTTATTTTTTTTTTGAGACAGAGTCTCATTCTGTCACCAGGCTGTAGTACAGTGGCACAATCTCAGCTCACTGCAACTTCCCGACTCCCTGGTTCAAGTGATTCTCCTACCTCAGCCTCCTGAGTAGCTGGAATTACAGTCACGTGCTGCCAGAGGCAGGGTTTCACCATGTTGGCCAGGCTGGTCTCAATCTCTTGACCTCATGATCCACCCACCTCAGCCTCCCAAAGTGCTGGGATTATAGGCGTGAGCCACTGCGCCTGGCCAAGACAAACTCTTTAATGTTCTTTATTCATGTACAAAGCCTCCCCACCACCTTGCTTAAAATCATAACTCTCCCCATTTCTCTTCCCTTTTTGTTTTTTGTTGTTGTTGTTGTTTCAGATAGCATTTCTCTATCTGTGTTACTTTTGAATCTTTCTTATCAATTGTGTCCCTCCACTAAAATGACTCCCGAAGGTAAGGTTTTTTGTTTTTGTTTCTGGTTTTTTTTTTTTTTTTTAAGACGGAGTCTTGCTCTGTCGCCAGGCTGGAGTACAGTGGTGCAATCTCGGCTCACTGCAATCTCCACCTCCTGGGTTCAAGCGATTCTCTTGCCTCAGCCTCCCGAGTAGCTGGGATTACAGGCGCGCGCCACTACACCCAGATAATTTTTGTATTTTTAGTGGAGACGGGGTTTCACCATGTCGGCTAGGAGGGTCTTGATCTATTGACCTTGTGATTCGCCCACCTCAGCCTCCCAAAGTGCAGGATTACAGCCGTGAGCCACCGTGCTTGGCCAAGGCAAGGTTTTAACATCTTGTTCACTGCTATATTCTCCATGCTTAGAATAATGCATAACATATATTGGCACACAATAACATTCGCTTTGTGACAAATGAACGGATTTATTTATTTATTTATTTAATTTCTTTTTTGAGATGGAGTTTTGCTTTGTCGCCCAGGCTGGAGTGCAGTGGCATGATCTGGGCTCACTGTAAGCTCCACCTCCCAGGTTCACGCCTTTCTCCTACCTCAACCTCCTGAGTAGCTGGGACTACAGGCACCTGCCATCACGCCCAGCTAATTTTTTTTGGTATTTTTTTTTAGTAGAGACGGGGTTTCACCATGTTAGCCAGGATGGTCTCGATCTCCTAACCTCATGATCCGCCCACCTCGGCCTCCCAAAGTGCTGGGATTACAGGGAATGAATGGATTTATTAAGCACTCCACATAGTAAGTCACTTGAGAAAAAAAAAAAGAAGAAGAAGAATGAAATATCAGATAATTTTACCAGTGGGGTAGAATATGCCCTCTGTATCATGTTAGTATTAATTTCACTTTCAGTACTTTGTACTGATTGATTGTTTCCAGTAGCTGTTACATGTTCTGTATGCCCCTCTTGCTCTAGAGAGTAAGGATGATTCTGAAATTCTCTCTGAAGTCAGATTATCGTAGTCTCCTCCAGAGGGAGCCCACAGTCCAGCATTTTAAAGAGCTGGAGTCAGCCTCTGTCCCTAACAGAGGACAAGCCATTTGGTCTCCTGTTGGACTGAACTAATGTATGAAGATGGGGTGCTAATACAGCTGTGTGTTTTGCTCTAAATCTCCTAGATGACAGATGCAACAAAAGTGCAAGCTAGGAATTTGGTTTCTTCAGATGAATGGCTCCAAAGTCTTAGGACGTTTCAAACCAAGACCTAGATCATACACATTTCAGGCAACATTTACTCTTGGGCATCTCTGAGTAATTTCTTTGTGGCTACTAATTATTACATTGAACAGTATTATTATAATGTTAAAAGCATCTGATGCCTCATGAAATTACTTTAATAACAGGATTTATTATATAATAATTCTGCCATCGGTATTGTTAGATTCCTTGGATTGTTGTTGAGTTTGGAAAATTGGTTTCTTTAATTTCTCTCTATTCTTCAAATAGAAAATTTGATGGTATCAGAATATTTATTGAAACTACTGTACCTAGAAACTCCTGGGGACTTTTTTCTTTTCTTTTTCTTTCCTTTTTTTTTTTTTTTTTTGAGACAGGGTCTTGCTCTGTTGTCTAGGCTGAAGTACAGTGACAAGACCATAGCTCACTGAAGCCTCAAATCTCTGGGCTCAAGCAATCCTCTTGCCTAAGCCTCCTGAGTAGCTGGGAGTACAGGTGTTCACCACCATGCTGGGCTCATTTTTAAATTTTTTGTAGAGACAGGGTCTCACTATATTGGCCAGGGAGGTTCTTAAAAAAAAAGCTCATTGAACAAACATTCCATTTTTATTTAAACCCACATATTATGAGAGTCCAGATTAGTATCAGATTACCTGAGTTAGAAGGCAGATGCTTTTATCACCTCTTCATTGGAAGCCTGTTTGGTGCTTTGCAGCCTCAGTTTTCCCAGCTGGATAATGGGGACAAAATAGCTGATCTTAGAGATACTGTGAGGACTCAAGGTTTAGCACACACAGGACACAGTGGGTTTGTAGTGATGAAATTTAGTAGTTCACTGGGTCTGTGTGTCTCTTCAAGGATGAAGATTATGGTCTTTAAGTTTTGTTGTGCAAGTTATCTGAGTTTATCCTGACTTAATTCCCTTTGGGAATAAATTAGGTTTGAAAGTGCCCTCTACTCTTGTTGCATACTGCCTGTGAAATTCCTAGGGTATCTGTGCACTGGGCAGCATGTATTTAGACATAGAGTTGGCATGAATTATCTGTTCTGCATGCATAAAATGTTTCATTAAATACAAGAAAAAACATGGCATTTACAGTTTTAAAAGAGATCTGTATAATGTGTCCGCTATTGTGGTTGGGAAGAAAATCTCTGGAGACCCAGTTAGAGTTGTACCATGTCACAACAGAGATACTAGTACTGTAATTCTTTTCCATCCTGAGAAAAGCAAGTTTAGTTCAACACTTTCCAACTTTTATCTTTTGGGGTTACATTGGATTTACTCAGATTCTTTGTGTGTTAGTGGAGTTTTAAAAGTAAAGTTATAGGCCAGGCTCGGTGGCTCACACCTGTAATCCCAGCACTTTGGGAGGCCGAGGCGGGCGGATCACCTGAGGTCAGGAGTTCGAG
The DNA here is from genome assembly GCF_003255815.1 of Theropithecus gelada. Classification (NCBI taxonomy): domain Eukaryota; kingdom Metazoa; phylum Chordata; class Mammalia; order Primates; family Cercopithecidae; genus Theropithecus; species Theropithecus gelada. The sequence goes on along the minus strand of NC_037673.1, from coordinate 130,699,428 downwards.
ACCACCCTGACCAACATGGAGAAACCCATCTCTACTAAAAATACAAAATTAGCTGGACATGGTGGTGCACACCTGTAATCCCAGCTACTCGGGAGGCTGAGGCAGGAGAATCACGAACCCAGGAGGCAGAGGTTGTGGTGAGCCGAGATTGCGCCATTGTACTCCAGCCTGGGCAACAAGAGTGAAATGCCATCTCAAAAAAAAAAAAAAGTAAAGTTACAAACATAGCTGTGGTAAGTTGTTGAGAAGATGAGTTACTGGTTAATTTAGGCAGATACAGGTTTTATGGAAGCTGCTGCTTTTAAATGAGGGTGCTTTTTGAGGAGAAAACACAAAATTTCAAAGGCAAAATTGGAAGGGCTGTTTCCATGGCTTTGAGTGGAGCCTGTGCAAGTGAGGGGTTACACTGGCTTTCAACAAATATGCCTCTGCTGATAGGATTGCTCCTACTTGGGTCTCCGTGGCCACCAAAACTCATGCAAACAAGTAGGTTATGGCAAAGGCAGTGGCCCTGGCAGCTGAATTGGCAATCAATTGGCCAGGTCTTGAAATCTGTTGGATAGCATCCATGTGATGATTGGGAGTCCTGGCTCTAAGTCCTTTGACCACGCGAAGTTGTCATAAGTGAAAGGGGATACAACTGGTTGCTCAGTGGGTTGCTGGTGTGTGGCACTCATTACCTTTCTGTTGGAAGCAGGATCACGGAATATAGTCACAAGGATAGGGAACACTCTCCTGTGCTTAACACCCCTTGAAAAATAAAATTAAAATTTGATCCATTAAATAATTGAGTCAGGGTTCTGTTTTCACCAGAGTAATAAAAACTTGCTTTTCATAGGCACTAGTTATCACCTAATTGTCAAATTCAGTGGCTTTTTTTAAGTCCTTATTTTTCCTGATCTTTGTGTCACATTTCACACTATGAATCATCTTATCCTCCTCAAAGCTCCATCTTTTTTGTCACATATCATCATTTTCTTCTTAATTCTAAGTGCTTTTCTGTTCTACTGATAATTTATCTTCCTACCTGTTTCCCTGGCAGTTCTTAAGGCCTCCACTCTTCCCTGTTCCTTGAGAGAAGCATGTTACTCTTATAGCTTGGCTACCACCTCTGAGCGTATTACTCCAAAATTTGTAGTTCTTCCACAGACATTTACCTGAAGCTGCAGTCTCTATATGTTTGCTAAATGTTTCCACTTTATAATTTTGCTGTTTCTTCAGCTTTACTGATATGGTTTGGCTGTGTCCCCACACAAATCTCATCTTGAATTCCCACGTGCTGTGGGAGGGACCTGGTGGGAGGTAATTGAATCATGGGGGGGCAGGTCTTTCCTGTGCTGTTCTCATAGTAGTAAGTCTCATGAGATCTGATGGTTTTTATAAGGGGGAGTTTTCCTGCACAAGCTCTCTCTCTTTTTGCCTGCTGCCATCCATGTAAGATATGACTTGCTGTTCCTTGCCTTCCACCATGATTGTGAAGCCTCCCCAGCCATGTGGAACTGTAAGTCCAGTAAACCTCTTTCTTTTGTAAATTGTCCAGTCTCAGGTATGTCTTTATCAGCAGCATGAAGACAGACTAATACAGTGAATTGGTACTACTAGAGTGGGGCATTGCTGAAAAGATACCCAAAAATGTGGAAGCAACTTTGGAACTGGGTGACAGGCAAAGGTTGGAACAGTTTGGAGAGCTCAGAAGAAGACAGGAAAATGTGGGAAAGTTTGGAACTTCCTAGAAACTTGTTGAATGGCTTTGACCAGAAGCTTGATCATGATATGGACAATAAAGTCCAAACTGAGGTGATCTCAGATAGAGATGAGGAACTTGCTGGGAACTGGAGCAAAGCTGACTCTTGTTGTGTTTTAGCAAAGAGACTGGCGTCATTTTGCCCCTGCACTAGAGATTGTGGAACTTTGAACTTGAGAGAGGTGACTTAAGGTAACTGGTGGAAGAAATTTCTTTTTCTTTTCTTTTTTTTTTATTTTTTTATTTTCTGAGACAGAGTCTCACTGTCACCAGGCTGGAGTGCAGTGGTGTGATCTCGGCTCACTGCAACCTGTGCCTACTGGGTTCAAGTGATTCTCCTGCCTCAGTCTCCTGAATAGCTGGGACTACAGGCATGTGCCACCATACCCAGCTAATTTTTGTATTTTTAGTGGAGACGAAGTTTTACCATGTTGGCCAGGATGGTCTCGATCTCTTGACCTTGTGATCCACCTGTCTTGGCTTCCCAAAGGGCTGGGATTACAGGCATGAGCCACCGCACCCAGCTGGTGGAAGAAATTTCTAAGCAGCAAAGCATTCAAGAGGTGACTTGGATTCTGTTAAAGGCATTCAGTTTTATAAGGGAAGCAGAGTATAAAAGTTCAGAAAATTTGCAGCCTGACAATGCAATAGATAATAAAATCCCATTTTCTGAGGAGAAATTCAAGCCAGCTGCAGAAATTTGCAAAAACAATGAGCAGCCGAATGTTAATCCCCAAGACAACGGGGAAAATATCTCCAGGACACGTCAGAGACCTTTGCGGCAGCCCCTTCCATTACAGACCCAGAGGCCTAGGAGGAAAGGCCCAGGGTTCCCATGCTGTATGCAGCCTAGGGACTTGGTGCCCCATGTCCCAGCTGCTCCAACCATGGCTGAAAGGGGCCAATGTAGAGCTCAGGCTGTGGCTTCAGAGGACGAAGCCCCAAGCCTTGGCAGCTTCCCTGTAGTGTTGAGCCTGTGAGTGCACAGAAGTCAAGAATTGGGGTTTGGGAACCTCTGCCAAGATTTCAGAGGATGTATGGAAATGTCTGGATGTCCAGGGATAAGTTTGCTGCAGGGGTGGGGCCCTCATGGAGAACATCTGATAGGGTAGTGCAAAAGGGAAATGTGGGGTTGGAGCCCCCACACAGAGTCCCTACTGGGGCACTGCCTAGTAGAGCTGTGAGAAGAGGGCCACTGTCCTCCAGACCCCAGAATGGTAGATTCACTGACCACTTGCACTGTGCGCCTGGAAAAGCTGCAGACACTCAATGCCAGTCCATGAAAGCAGCCAGGAGGGAGGCTGTACCCTGCAAAGCCACAGAGCTGCCCAAGACCATGGGAGCTGCCCAAGACCATGGGAACCCACCTCTTGCATCAGTGTGACCTGGATGTGAGACAGGAAGTCAAAGGAGATCACTATGGAGCTTTAATAATTGACTGCCCCACTGGATTTTGGATTTGCATGGGGCCTGTAGCTGCTTTGTTTTGGCCAACGTCTCCCATTTGGAATGGCTGTATTTATCCAATGCTTATACCTCCATTGTATCTAGGAAGTAAATAACTTGCTTTTGATTTTACAGGCTCGTAGGCGGAAGGGACTTGCCTTATCTCAGATAAGACTTTGGACTGTGGACTTTTGAGTTAATGCTGAAATGAGTTAAGACTTTGGGGGACTGTTGGGAAGGCATGATTGGTTTTGAAATGTGAGGATATGAGATTTGGGAGGGGCTGGGGCGGAATGATATGGTTTGGCCCCACACAAATCTCATCTTGAATTCCCACGTGTTGTGGGAGGGACCTGGTGGGAGGTAATTGAATCATGGGGGCAGGTTTATCCCATGCTGTTCTTGTGATAGTAAGTCTCATGAGATCTGATGGTTATTATAAGGGGACGTTATCCTGCACAAGCTGTCTCTTCGCAAGCTGCCATCCACGTAAGATGTGACTTGCTGCTCCTTGCCTTCCACCATGATTGTGAAGCCTCCCCAGCTGTGTGGAACTGTAAGTCCAATAAACCTCTTTCTTTTGTAAATTGTCCAGTCTCAGGTATGTCTTTATCAGCAGCGAGAAAACAGACTAATACACTTACCATATCTAAACTGTATTAATTTATCCCCAAACCATCTTTCTCTCTTAGCTTTTCTTGTTTTTAAAAGTAATACTATGGTTTTCCTTGGCTTGAAACTTGGCAATAACTTAATTTTTTCAGCTTCCATGTATCTGATAGCCATTCAGTCATCAGGCCTACTTGACTTACTCTAACAAATTTTGATCCTCCCAAATTGTATTAATTTTTCATGTTTACGCTTATGTAGCCTTCCTTGAATGACCTGGGCTCTTCCTATGACAGGTTATCTCCTTTTTTTCTAGGTTCCCGTATTCTATTGTTTATACTATGTTTTACATCCTGCTTTGTGATGCTAGTTACCTCTTAATTTATGTGTGTCATCAACAAAACTATTAGTTCTTGGAAGTTAGAGTTGTCAAACCGTTATCACCAAACCCCCAGTGCCTTTTATATGATTATGTACCTCAATATGTATGGAACAAATAATTTAAATTCAAAATGACCTTGGTAGTTTGGAGACTTGTTGAAGAATTAGGGAATGATGTTAAAAATGATCAGTAATACTGAATCTGGGAGGCGGAGGTTGCAGTGAGCCAAGAATGCGCCACTGTACTCCAGCCTGAAAAAAAAAAAGAAAAAAAAAAACCAGAAAGAATCTGAGGTATAGATGTCACTGAGCGAGCTTGCCAGAAGAAATCTTGAGATGGGAATTAGTGTCATGCTGTAGTTACTCTTTAAATTTTCGGAGCATTCACAGTTCTGTTTGCCTTTAGAAAGATGTAGTTGAAGATTTCCTGAAGTTTCAGACTTAGATTAAAAGCAGATCTACTTTTTCATTTCTGGAAATATGTGTGGTGGGTATCTGATTAAATGTATACTGCATATCCTGAAAAACTCCAGTTGAAAACCTCTCATCAAAGGCTAAAAGTTCCTGGTGGTTTAGAGCATTGGTTTGAATAGGTCACCCAGCTGGAAGGAGATAAACCTAGAGCCTAAGCAAGTTTGGAAGTTATGTTGGAGACTGCACATGAAGTTGAGTCTGTAAAAAGTGTTACCCTAAGTAAAGAGTGAATTAGAAAAAAACCTGCTCCTCAAAAAGAGGAGACAGAAGAATTGCTTGAACCCGGGAGTTGGAGGTTGCAGTGAGCGTGGAACCACTGTTCTCCAGCCTGGGTGACAGAGCGAGACTGCATCTCAAAATATATATATATATATATATATATACACTTNGTAATATATATATATATATATATATATATAAAAGGACACAGAAATAGTGAAAATATATGTTAGAAAAGATATAACAGGCAAACACTAAGAAAAAAAGTTGGTGTGGCTCTATATTATCAGGAAAAACAAATTATAAAGCAAAAAAACTTACTGTGCATAAAGAGGGACACTACATATGATGATTTAATTCACTGAGAAGGCATAAAAGCCAAGAAGTTTTTGCATCAAAATATATAAAGCATAAATTTAGTGAACATGAGAACTTGAAGAATCCATTATCATAGCATGATATTCTTAATACTTCTCTTTCAGTAACTGACAAGGAAACAAAGAAAAAATATGGATACGGATTTGAATAACAATATATTTAAGTTTGATTTAGTAGATATATAAGAAAACATTTTGCCCATAAATGAAAAATAACCCATATAAACCCATATATATGATTTTATATTTTTTTGAGACAGAGTTTTGCTGTGTTGTCCAGACTGGAGTGCAGCGGCATGATCTTGGCTCACTGCAACCTCTGCCTCCTAGGTTCAAGTGATTCTCCTGCCTCAGCCTCCCGAGTAGCTGGGATAACAGGCATGTGCCACCATGTCCGGCTAATTTTTGTATTTTTAGTAGAGACGGGTTAGTCATGTTGATGAGGCTGGTCTCGAACTCCTGGCCTCAGGTGATCCACCCACCTCGGCCTCCCAGAGTGCTGGGATTACAGGTGTGAGCCACTGTGACTGGCCCCGTATATATGAAATTTTAAAAAATACTTTCTGAAAGTGTCAAAGAAGAAATAATAATGGAAATTAATCATTTCCATATAATAATACATAGAAAATAGTAATAAAAATGCAGTCTCAAAACATATGGAATAAGATACTTATGCTTCTAGATATGATAGTTTGCAACAAAATTAAACATCCATTGAGAACCACTAAAGCCAGGTGAAATGCAAGAAATTTCTGTTTAAAGGCAGATTGCTGCTGATGCAATAGTGATTTGAGGGGATAATTCCAGAGAGTTGAGCTGATGGTTTACAGTGGCTTTTCCCTGGGGAATATAGACTGATTCTTGAAACAAGAAAAAAACTGAGAATTCAGACTTAGCTCTGGAAGAGGGCACTACTGTGGTACAGAGAAACTAACAGAGCTTTTTAGTAGTTTCATACAGCTAGAGTGACAACATCAGAGACATGAACAGTCTCAACACATAGTTTGTTTCCCCTTCAAGACAGAGTGGAAAGATCTAACCTAAGTATAATTAGGTTCCCATAAGACGAGGAGAGAGAAAATAAGGCAGAAGCACTGGCTGCGGTGGCTCACACCTGTAATCCCTGCACTTTGGGAGGCCAAAGCGGGTGGATCACAAGGTCAGGAGTTCGAGACCAGCCTGGCCAATATGGTGAAACCTCATCTCTACTAAAAATACAAAAATTAGCCAGGCGTGGTGGTGCGCGCCTGTAGTCCCAACTACTCAGGAGGCTGGCGCAGAAGAATCACTTGAACTCGGGAGGTGGAGGTTGCAGTGAGCCGAGATTATGCCATTGCACTCCAGCCTGGGTGACAGAGCAAGACTCCATCTCAAAAATAAATAAATAAATAAATAAATAAATAATAAATAAATAAGGCAGAAGCAATATTTGAAGAGAATGTCCCAAAATACTACCAAACTGATGAAAGACAAAAATTTGTGTGTTTAAGAAGCTCTGTGAACCCCAAGCAGGAAAAATACAACTAAAACCCCACCTAGGCGGCTGGGCACAGTGGCTCACACCTGTAAACCCAGCACTTTGGGAGGCCAAGGCGGGCAGATCACTTGAGGTCAGGAGGTCTCAAACTCCTGACCTGCGGTCAAGTGACCGCAGATCACTTGAGGTCAGGAGTTTGAGACCAGCCTGGCCAACATGGTGAGACCCTGTGTCTACTAAAAATACAAAAAATTAGCTGGCCATGCTGGCGGGCACCTGTAATCCCAGTTACTCGGGAGGCTGAGGTGGGAGAATTGCTTGAACCTGGGAGGCAGAGGTTGCAGTGAGCTGAGATAGCACCACTGCACTCTAGCCTGGGCAACCGAGTGAGACTCCGTTTCAAAAAAGAAAAAAGAAAACCCCACCTAAGCACATCATAATGAAACTGCCTAATTCATATATAAAAAGAAAATCTAAAAGGCAAGAAGACATGTTTCCTTTAAAGGAGCTGATCTCAACAAAAATGATGAAATACAGAAGACAATGACATGACACCTTTGAAGTACTGAAAGAAAATAGCTGCCAAGCTAGAATTGTATACTCTGTGACAAAAATGAGGGCAAAATACAGACTTTTCTTTTTTGCTTTTTGAGACAGAGTTTCACTCTTGTTGCCTGGGCTGGAGTGCAATGGCATGATCTTGGCTCACTGCAACCGCCACCTACGCAAACATATAAGCAGAAAGAATTTATTGCCAGAAGACCTGCCTTAAGATAAAAGCTGAAGAGAGTCTTTTTTTTTTTTTTTTTTTGAGACGCTCTGTTGCCCAGGCTGCCGTGGCACAATCTCCGCTCATTGCAATTTCCGCCTACTGGGTTCAAGTGATCCTCATGCCTCAGCCTCCCGAGTAGGTGGAATTACAGGCATCTGCCACCACGCCCAGCTATTTTGTTTTCTTCTTTTTGGTAGAAACGGGGTTTCACAATGTTGACCAGGCTGGTCTTGAACCCCTGACCTCAAGTGATCCTCCCAACTTAGCCTTCCAAAGTGCTGGGATTACAAGTATGAGCTATTGTGCCTGGCCTGAGGAGAGTTCTTAAGGCAGAAGGAAAATAGTCCCAAATGGAAACAGGAAATTTGAAGGGAATGAAGAACAACAAAAGGGGGAAATGTGTGAGTAAATATAAATAAATATTTACTGTAAAGATCAATCATAGTAATATGAGGGCTTAAAATATATGTAGAATTAAAACTCCAATGACTCCAATAAAGCAAGAAGGAGAGGGTAAATAAAGTGTTCTAAGATTTTAGCATTATCAAGGAAATATTAAAATAGTAATTTGTATTAAACTCAAGTCAAAGATGGTAGATACAATTCCAACTATATTAGTAATTACATTAAAACAAATAGAATAAATACTCCGAACAGAAGATGAATATTATCAGATTGGGTTAAAAATTATCTAACTACAACCTGGGTATGGTGGCATATGCCTATAATTCCAGCTACTCAGAAGACTGAGGCAGGAGGATTGCTTGAGGCCAGGGGTCAAGGCCAGCCTGGCCAACATAGTAAGACTCCAGTCTAAAAAGAAAAGTTAAAAAAAAAAAAAGACAGCTATATGCTGCATGTAAAAAATATCTTAAGTATAAGACACTGAAATGCTGAAAGTAAAAGTTGGAAAAATATAGTGTGCAAACAATAATTAAAAGAAAGCTGGAGCTGGGTGTGATACTCACACCTGTAATCTCAGCATCTTAGGAGGCCAAGGTGGGGAGATCACCTGAGATAGGGAGTTGGAGACCAGCCTGGCCAACATGGTGAAACCCCATCTCTACTAAAAATACAAAAATTAGCTGAGTGTGGTGATGCCTGCCTGTAATCCCAGCTACTTGGGAGGCTGAGGTGTGAGAATCACTTGAACCCAGGGGCAGAGGCTGCAGTGAGCTGAGATCGCATCATTGCACTCAAGCTGGTGTTGCTCTGTTATTATGAGAGAGAATAGCTCTTAAGGCAAGAAGAATAACGAGATAGAAAGGGGCATTTTCTAATGATAGAGTCCAATTCATAAGAAGATATAACAATTCTAAATATATATGCACTGAATAATATAGTTTCAAAATATATAAGGCAAAAATGGACAGAATTAAGAGGAGAATATAGACAAATCAACATTAATAAGGTGGATTTAACACACCTTTCAATAGTTGATAAAACAAGCACATGATAAATCAGTAATGACATAAAAATCAAAATAACACAATAAACTTGAGTCTGTTGACATAATAGAACACTGCACTGAGGATAAGACTACATATTAGGGCCGGGCACGGTGGCTCACACCTGTAATCCCAGCACTTTGGGAGGCCGAGGCGGGCGGATCACGAGGTCAGGAGATCGAGACCATCCTGGCTAACATGGTGAAACCCCGTCTCTACTGAAAATACAAAAAATTAGCTGGGTATGGTGGCGGGTGCCTGTAGTCCCAGCTACACAGGAGGCTGAGGCAGGAGAATGGCGTGAACTGGGGAGGTGGAGCTTGCAGTGAGCCAAGATTGTACCACTGCACTCCAGCCTGGGCGACAGAGCGAGACTCTGTCTCAAAAACAAACAAACAAAAAAGACTATATATTAAAAATATTTTTTTTTGAGATGGAGTTTTATTATTATTGCCCAGGCTGGAGTGCAATGGCATGACCTCAGCTCACTGCAACCTCCACCTCCCAGGTTCAAGTGATTCTCCTGCCTCAGTCTCCTGAGTAGCTGGGATTACAGGCATGCACCACTATGCCTGGATAATTTTTGTATTTTTAGTAGAGACAGTGTTTCACCATGTTGGCCAGGTTGGTCTCAAACTCCTGACCTCACGTGATCCACCCACCCTGGCCTCCCAAAGTGCTGTGATTACAGGCATGAGCCACCGCGCCCGGCCTTAAAAATTTTTTTATAGAGACAGGGTCTTACTCTGATGCCCAGATTGGAGTGCAATGGCATGATCATACCTCACTGTAGCCTTGAATTCCTGGGCTCAAGCAATCCTCCTACTTCAGCCTCCCAACTAGTTAGGACTACAGGCACACACCACCAGTGCCCAGTTATTTTTTAAAAAATTTTTTGTAGAGATAGGGTCTTATTATGTTGCCCAGGCTGGTCTTGAACTCCTCGCCTCAAGTGATTCTCTCGTTACAGCCTCTCAAAGTGCTGGGATTACAGGCATGAGGCAAAATGCCCAGCTAGAATATACATTGTTTTTAGTATACAGGTGAATTTATCAAATTTGACAGTAAAGCCAGCTTCAACAAAGTTTCAGAAGATTGGAAGCACTCGGAATGTACTCTCTGACCACAATAGTCTTAAGGTAGAAATGAATTATGAAAACTAATTAGAAAATGGAAATTAAGCAGTACACTTCTAAGTAATCCATTAATTAAAAAAGAGATCACAATAGAAATTAGAAAGTATGTGAAACTGAATAATAATGAAAATATGACATATCAAAACTTCTGAGATATAGTTAAAACAGTGGTTGGATGGAAATGTGTAGCTTTAAGTGCATATGCTAGAAAAGAAGGAAGGTTAATATCAGTGATCCAAGCTTGTATTTCAAGAAGTGAGTAAAAGAACAGCAAATTAAACCCAGAGAGAAATAAATAGATAAAAGTAAAAAATAATAAAATTTAAAACAAATACACACCAGAGAAAACTGAGGAGCTTTGACTTCTGTCCATGATGGAGCAACTGGCATGATACTCTTCCTTTGTAAAAGCTAGGATAATGGAAAAAAGTATCTGAAACAATGCCTTAGACATTGGGCAACAGCCAGCGCAGGACCATAGTCCCTTACAGATGGAAAATGAATGAGGTAAGCACTATGATCACATAGGCTTTTTGCTTAAAGGCAATTTCTGGACCGCAGCACAGGATGGCATAACCCAAGGAGAGCCTGGCAGCTTTGCTGAGTTGATGAAGTAGGGATAGAAGCTTGGGGAGGCCAAGGTGGCTAGAATTTGCAAGGCAGAGTACTAGAGAAGAGAAAAGCTCTACATATAGAGAAGGTGCTCAAAAGTCTGCATGGGTTACCCTCCAGTCTTTGGTTGACTATTAATCTGTGCAATTGTGGCAGCCATGAAAATAGACCTCTCAGACCTTCAACTGCAGGGAATGTAATTTTGACCTATCGGCCCAGTTGCTGCATTTTGAAATTCATCACCATGTTCATACTAAGGAATCTTCCTATGGCTGCTGCTTACAGTCAGTGACTAGGCACAGAGATACTGAGGAAGGCCCATTCTTGGAAGGTGTGAAACTCAAAATTTTGGCTGAAAGATTCTTCACTGGCATTGCCAAACTTCCTTAGAATTGCACTGCAGTGTAAGTTGCTTCCACTCAACCTTTCTTTTCTTTCCTTCATAAAGGTCAGACATACATTATAGTCTGATGCCTTTCCTAGATTTCCCTGGCTCCTTTCCCAGTTTTCTCACAGGTATTTCTCCCAGTAAATCTCTTGCATATCTAATCTCTTGCCATCTGTTTCTCAGGGGACTTGAGCTAACACAAGTGGTACCAAGAGTGGTCCAAGAAAATAGGCAGTAAGATGGGATCTGGGACTGGCTCACTCACCTCCTGGCAGGCAAAGAGAACATCATTCTGACTGGTACGTGGGACATGGATAGACACTAGCATAAACCGGAGCTCAGCAACTAAAGATTTCAGTGGTGACTTGGAAAATGATGTGGTAGAGGGAAATTCTGTGTAAGGTGTGCTGATGCAGGCAGAGAAAGATTTTGGGGGAGGAAGGAGATTACCTCCAAATGTGGGTGAATTGGTTACTGCTGAGTTGTATTGATGCCTTGCAGTGGAATAATCAGAAACTGAAAGCTCTTGAGCAATTAATGGCTAAGCCAGATGGTTTCGTGGTATCATCTTACAAAGAGCTCCTTATGTACTGCAGTGGAAGAGCAGACACATGTGAGCAGTAGGATGAAGATCTAATTGTTAGAGTTGCAGAACTTCAGAGACATGACACATTTGAATGCCCAGCAGGCCTATTATACAAAGGTCAGGACCTAGTGGGGATAACCTGGGACCCTGAAACATGGAATGGGGACATCAGGTTGAATGCCCCTAAGAATGCTGGCACTGCAGCCCTTGAACTGTCTGGGCTTGCAGAGATGGCTCATTTTTCCCTTGTAAGAACTAACACTTATATTTTGCTGTATGATGCCACAGGTGCTCATCTCAGTAGCACTCCGACGTTTCGCTGCCAAATCAATAACTTAGGTTAAATTTCAGCATAACTTTGTTGAAAACATGCTGGGCCTGTTAAGGGAAGAAAAGAGACTTATATCAAAAGAATTGCAAGAATTAGCTAGCATACTAGCAGAAGGCAGGAATGTATCCTTGGAATTAGATTTTTAGGGTGTTTGATCAAGGGGACTAGAATGTAAGCATAGATAAGCAAGAATTCTTCTACTTGGGAGTACTATCTCAGGACATGGGATTTAACACCCTTGCAAGGACCGTAGGGGATAAGGCAAATTCACTGCTGAGGTGGATTTTAGAAGCTTGGAAAATGCTGTGGCTAACACTCAGGGAAGTGGAAATGCCTGAGTTGCCCTTACAGATGGCATAGGAAAGGATGAAGAGGCTGAGGGAAGTAGGCATGCTGGAATAGATGTGTAATGTAAGACCAGAAGTCTAACCAGAGAATCATGGGAGGACCCAGAGGACACATCATTCACCAAGGACTGGTGAAATGAGATTGAAGATTTGGACACTGAAAACTATAGCAACAGAGACTAATGTTGAACCCCAGACATAGCACTGTTCTCTGAAGAGACCAATCAGCTAGTTGGTGCCAAGTCAAGTATATCAGGCTTCTTCTAACCCAAAAGAGCAAGAGTTTTATCTTCACCAGGTATAGATACTTATTCTGAGTATGGTCTTATACTTCCTGTCTAAAGATTATCAGCTTCTCTGGGGCTTACAGAATAATTCATAGGCATGGAATTCCACACAACATAGCATCCAACCACTTTACAGTGAAGAGGGTGTGGAGTAGTTTCATGACCATGGGATTCACTGGGAATATCACATGTACCATCCTAAAGCAGCCAGCCTTATAGAACACTGGACCAGCCTTTGTAAGTACAGATGAAGTGCTAGCTCAGAGGAAATATTCTGAAAAGATAATGTGCCAATCTTCCGGATGCAGGATATATATGCAGAGACTTTTATAGGATATCATATCCCCAGGAGGAAAAACACATGGGTCTGGGAGTCAGGGCATGGAAGCAGGAGTGGCTCCTCTTATTATCACTCCCAAAATGGGAATTCATGTCCCACCTGGGAGATTTTGTACTTCTCATCCTTGCAACCCTGGACTTTGACAGAATTGGAGTTCTTGGTTTCCACAAGGGGCACAATCTTGCTAGAGGTCACACACAGCAAGAGTTCCATTTAACGTAAAGTTACAATTTCCACAATGGCATTTTGAATTCTTTGTGTCCGGGGTGTAGCAGGCAAGAAAAGAAGTCACCATACTGGGAGGGGTAATTGGCCTTGATCAGCAGGAGGAAGTAGGACCACTGTTACATGAAGGGGGAAGGATGGCAAATGTGTCCAACCCATTATCCATTTGAGTGTCTCCTGTTATTCCCTTGAACCACTGTAACTGTGAATGAACACATGTAGCAACCTGAGACTGAAAAGGGTATGATTACTAAGAGTTCAGGTTTCCCAGGAATGGAGGTTTGGATCACACCACTAGGTAAGGTACCAAGACCTGCTGAAATGATGGCTATGAGTGAGGCAATTCAGAATGAATCATTGGAGGAAGGAGAGGGTGAAGACCAAGTGCAGTGCTTAGATCAACTGCAGTGACGAGGACTGTAGTTTGTCTCATCATTCTCTCTATTCTTAGTTTCCCCCCAGGAAGAAAGGATAATAGGCATCATGGAGGAGCCTGTCTCCAAATTTTGAGGAGATGTATATCTGTTTGATGGAAGGCGTGAATATTTGGTCGCCTAAAAAAATGTGTCTCTAATATATCTGACTGTTAAGAACATACTTGACTAATGGGCCCAGCTGCTGCACTCTGAAATCCATCTCCACATTTGCAGTAAGGCCATGTTTCCCATTTGTTAACTCCCATCTAATGACTTTCAGGCATATGAAGGTAGGCCTATTGCTGAGAAAAGGAGAATGCCTCCGATGGGAGACTTTAGCTTAAGGATTCCCCATCAGATTTCCAAACTTCCTTAGAACTGCAGTGCAGTCTAAATGTCTTCCACTCAACTTTCCTTTCTTTTCTCTTTCAAAAGGGTCAAACCTGCATTGCAATTATATGATTCTCTTAGCTTCCTCTGGCTCCCTTCCCATTTTTCCCTACAACATTATAATGTCTTAGAACCCCCTTCTTGGTATCTGTTTTTTGGAGTACTCAAACTGATAAGCCATGTATAGGATGAAATTTACAAGGCCAGTCAAAGAATATCTCCCAGGGATCTATAAGTAAAATAATTGTCAGAGATCCCACAGGGCTAGGAGCAACTCCAGTTTCTGCCATCTAATGTGTAGAGATATTTTTGAACAGCCAGGGCATTTAGTAGAGACCCCATATCATATCTTTGTAGTAGGGCTAAACTATCTTACGATAAAAGGCCTTTTAGATATGCTCTTACACAGCTTAAAAACAAGACTCTTGGCCAGGCACGGTGGCTCATGCCTGTAATCCCAGCACTTTGGGAGGCTGAGGCAGGTGGATCACGAGGTCAGGAGTTCAAGACCAGCCTGGCCAACATAGTGAAACCCTATCTCTACTAAAAATACAAAAATTAGCTGGGCTTGGTGGCGTGTGCCTGTAGTCCCAGCTACTCAAGAGGCTGAGGCAGGAGAATTGCTTGAACCTGGGAGGCAGAGGTTGCAGTGAGCTGAGATTGTGCCACTGCACTCCAGCCTGGGCAACAGAGTGAGACTCTGTCTCAAAAAAAAAAAAAAAGACTCTTAGGGACCAAGGTGATCTGCAAGTAACTCAATGGCTTGTCAAAACAAATTCTAACTTCTTTAACGGAAATTTAAAAAATTCTAACAATCATGTAAGTGTTATAAGCCTGCCACCCAATGAAAAAATTACTATAATTGGCTGGATGTGGTGGCTTATGCCTGTAATCCCAGCACTTTGGGAGGCTGAGGCAGGCGGATCACTTGAGGTCAGGAATTTGAGACCAGCCTGGCCAATATGGCGAAACCCTGTCTCTACTAAAAATACAAAAATTAGCCAGGCATATTGGTAGGCATCTGTAATCCCAGCTACTTGGGAGGCTGAGGTAGGAGAATCGCTTGAACCAGGGCGGCGGAGGTTACAGTGAACTGAGATTGCACCACTGCACTCCAGGCTGTGTAACAGAGCAAGGCTCCATATACAAAAACAAACAAAACAAAAAACAAACAAACAAAAAAGCCAGGCACGGTGGCTCACGTCTGTAATCCCAGTACTTTGGGAGGTCGAGGTGGGTGGATCACCTGAGGTCAGGAGTTCAAGATCAACCTGGCCAACATAGTGAAACCCCATCTCTACTAAAAATACAAAAATTAGTTGGGCATGGTGGCAGGCACCTGTAATCCCAGCTACTTGGGAGGCTGAGGCAGGAGAATTGCTTGAACCTGGGAGGTGGAGGTTGCAATGAGCCAAGATCACGCCATTGCGTCCAGCCTGGGCAACAAGGGCGAGACTCCATCTCAAAAAAAAAAAAAAAAAAAAAATTTCTAGACTTGAAAACCATCCAGCAGCCGGATGCAGTGGGTCACTCCTATAATTCCAGCACTTTGGGAGGCTGAGGCATGCAGATCGTTTGACCAACGTGGGCAACATGGTGAAACCCTGTCTCTATAAGAAATACAAAAATTAGCTGGGCATGTGGTGCACGCCTGTAGTACCAGCTACTCAAGAGGCTGAGATGGGAGGATTAAACCTGGGAGGCAGAGGTTGCAGTGAGCCAAGATTGCTCCACTGCACTCCAGCCTGGGCAACAGAGTGAAACTGTATCTCAAAATAAATAAATTAAATTAAATTAAAACAACCCAGAAAATATGTGACCTACAATGACAATTTTAAATGATTCAATAGAAGGAGATAAAGAAATGATAATGGAATTAGCAGGCAAGGGCTTTACAACAACTTTAGAACAGGATTTAAAGGACAACATTAACATAATGAGAAAATAAATGGAATATTAAAAAAAAAATCCACATGGGGCTGGGCGTGGTGGCTCACACCTGTAATCCCAGCACTTTGGGAGGTTGAGGCAGGGAATTGCTTGAGTCCAGGAATTTGAGATCAGCCTGGCCAACATGGCAAAACCCCTTCTCTACTAAAAATACAAAAGTTAGCTGGGCATGGTGGGACACACCTGTAGTCCCAGCTACCTGGGAGGCTGAGACATAAGAATCACTTGAACCCGGGAGGTGGAGGTTGCAGTGAGCAGAGATCATGCCACTGTACTCTAGCCGGGGCAACAGAGGAAGACTCTGTCAAAAAACAAAACAAAACAAAACAAAACAAAAGACATAAAGCAAAAGGGGTATAGCTAATGAACCAACAGTAGAGACAGAATGGTACTCTATCCATAGGGAAGCAGCACATGAAAGGGAAGAGAAAACAGATGCTATATCCTAACTACATAGATAATTACATTAAATATAAATGGTTCAAATACTCCAATGACAAGGACAAAGATTGTCTAACTGGGAAAAAAAAGTGCAATATCCAACTATATGCTATAAGAAACACACTATAAATATGAATACACAGGTTAAAAGGATAGAAAAAGGATGCCAACAGTGATAATAAGAGAGCTAGAGTGACTACATTCTTAGATGAAGTAGATTTTTAAATGAGGTATACCAGGGATAAAGAGAAATTTCATGATAAAAGGGTCAGTGCACTAAGAAAATATAACAGTTTTAAATGTGTATGCATTTAATACCAGAGCTTTAAAATATATAAAGCAACTACTGATAGACAATCCACAAATATAGTTGAGATTTCAATACTCTTCTCTCAATAACTGATAGAACAAGTAAACAGAAAATTAGTAAAGACATAAGTGACTGGGTGCAGTGGCTCATGCCTGTAATCCCAGCACTTTGGGAGGCCGAGGTGGGCAGATCACCTGAGATCAAGAATTCGAGACCAGCCTGGCCAACATGGTGAAACCCCATCTCTACTAAAAAATACAAAAATCAGCCGGCTGTGGTGGCGTGTGCCTGTAGTCCCAGCTACTTGGGAATCTGAAGCAGGAGGATCATTTGAACTTGTGAGGCAGAGGTTGCAGTGAGCCAAGATTGCGCCATTGTACTCCAGCCTGGGTGACAGAGTGAGACTCCATCTAAAAAATAAAAAGACATAGGTTATCTGGCTGGGTGCGGTGGCTCATGCCTATTAATCCTAGCACTTTGGGAGGCCAAATGAATGGATCACTTGAGACCAGGAGTTCAAGACCAGCCTGGCCAACACAGTGAAGCCCTGTTTTTACTAAAAATACAAAAAATTAGCAGGGTGTGGTGGCATGCACCTGTAATCCCAGCTACTCAGGAGGCTGAGGTACAAGAATCACTTGAACCCGAGAGGCAGAGGTGAGCTGAGATTGTGTGACTACATTCCAGCCTTTGGAACAGAGTGAGACTGTCTCAAAAAACAAAAACAAAAAACAAAACAAAAAAACATAGATGAGCTGAACAATACTTTCAACCAACTTTGATTAACTGGCATTTATAGAACATGATACCCAACAATGGCACAATACACATTTTTTCCAAGTGCAAATGTTACACTTACTAAGATAGACCATATTCTGAGCCATAAAACAAGTCTCAATAAATATACGAGGATTGAAATCATATAGAATATGTTTTGTGACCACAATGGCATCAAATTAGAATTAATAACAATACAATGTTTAGAAAATCCCCAAATATTTGGAAACTAAACAATCAATTCTAAATAATCTATGCATTACAGAAAAAACCCCAGGAATATTAGCAAATATTTTGAACTGAATGATAATGAAAGCACAACATATCAAAATTTTTAGAATGCAGCCAAAGCAGTGCTTTGAGAAATGTATGGCTTTGAATGCTTATATTAGAAAAGAAGAAAGATCAGGGCCGGGTGTGATGGCTCACGCCTGTAATCCGAGCATTTTGGGAGGCCAAAGAGGGTGGATCATGAAGTCGGGAGATCGAGACCATCCTGGCTAACACGGTGAAACCCCATCTGTACTGAAAATACAGAAAAATTAGCTAGGCGTCGTGGCATGCGCCTGTAGTCTCTGCTACTCAGGAGGCTGAGGCAGGAGAATTGCTTGAACCCAGGAGGCAGAGATTGCAGTGAGCCGAGATCACGCCATTGCACTCCAGCCCGGGTGGCAGAGGGAGACTCCGTCTTAAAAAAAAAAAAAAGAAAAGAAAAGAAAAGAAGAAAGATCTAAATTTAATGACCTAATCTTTAACTTTAAAATGTTTTTTTTAAAAAAAAAGTCTAGAAAAGAACAAATGAAACCTATAGTAAATAGAAAGAAAGAAAGAAAGAAAGAATAAAGGAAAGAATTCAGTGAAATAGAAAACACTAACTAGAGTAAAATCAACACAACCAAAAAGTTGGATGATTGAAAAGAATGAAAAAAAATGATAAACTTAGGGGCTGGGCACAGTGGCTCCCACGCCTGTAATCCCAGCACTTTGGGAAGCTGAAGCGGGCAGATCACCTGAGGGTCGGGAGTTTGAGATCAACCTGACCGACATGAAGAAACCCCGTCTCTACTGAAAAAAAAAAAAAAATCCAAAATTAGCCGGGCATAGTGGCACATGCCTGTAGTCCCAGCTACTCGGGAGGCTGAGGCAGGAGAATCACTTGAATCTGGGAGGCGGAGGTTGCAGTGAGCCAAGATTGCACCGTTGCACTCCAGCCTGGGCGACAGAGGGAAACTCCATCACAAGAAAAAAAAAAAAAAAGATAAACTTACTAAACTGGTCAAGAAATACAGAAACACAGTTTAACAATATCAGGAATAAATGAGAGATGTAAATGTATAATCTACAGACATTTCACTTAAAATTGAAAATTTATCAGTATATAGTTGTTTATAACACCCTCTTACTATTTTGTAAAAGTTGATAAGATTCTAGCGAAGTTCTTCCCCCACTTCCTGCTCTGTCACCGAGGCTAGAGTGCAGTGGCACTATCATTGCTTACTGCAGCCTCAAACTCCTGGGCTCAAGTAATCCTCCTGCCTCAGCCTCCCAAGTAGCTGGGACTACAGGCATATGTTACCATGCCCAGATTTTTTTTTCTTATTTCTTTTTGATATGGGTTTCACTATGTTGCCTAGGCTGATCTTAAGCTCCTGGCCTCAAGCTATCATCCCGTCTGAGCCTTCTGCCTGAGCCTCCCAAGTAGCTGTGATTATAGGCACGAGCCATCATCCTTAGCCCCTTTTCATTCTTGAACTTAGTAACTTGTGTTTTTTCTAATTTTTTTATACCAATAATTTATCTAATTGTCTTTTCAATGAAGTGATTTTCTCTAGTGTATATTTATTTGCTGTGGTATTAATGTCTGTTCCTATCTTTTTTTTCTTCTAATGTCTTTAGATTCTGTTTATTTTCCAATTTAAATCATTGACTATCAGCCATTGTTTTTTTCTCAGAAGCATTTTATTTATTAATTTGTTTTTAGTTAAACAATCATTTTACTGCTTGAGTACATAGACAGATTTATGCGAGCAGGACAGAGGCTGTTGATGATTCATATTTCCAATTGGGAGGGAGGATTCACTTGGTCTTACAATATCTAGCCAAATGGTGATCTGGCTCTCTATCAGAATCAGACATAATTTAGCATCCTTATCCTTTCTGTTTTGTCCGAGATGCTTTCAAATAGCAACTGCTTTCTTAATTAAATGGTACAGATCATCAGGGAGATCAAGAGCAAGTCCTTTGGACTTAAGAATTCTTAAGGGCTGGGCGCGGTGGCTGAAGCCTGTAATCCTAGCACTTTGGGAGGCCGAGACGGGCAGATCACGAGGTCAGGAGATCGAGACCATCCTGGCTAACACGGTGAAACCCCGTCTCTACTAAAAAAAAAAAAAAAAAAAAAAAACTAGCCGGGCGTGGTGGCGGGCGCCTGTGGTCCCAGCTACTCGGGAGGCTGAGGCAGGAGAATGGCCTAAACCCGGGAGGCGGAGCTTGCAGTGAGCTGAGATCCGGCCACTGCACTCCAGCCTGGGCGACAGAGCGGAGAAGATTTCATTGCCTGTCACAAAACATACTTGTGCAACACATGTGAGTCTCTCAGGATCACACTGATTTGTGAGGGAGTCAGGACCTTTTTGGCCAGTTTGTAAATCTGCTCCTTCATGTCATCACATATCAACTTCAGCCAGGTGGGGACGCTGCGGTGATAGGGCAGAGTCCCTCCAGGGAGCATGCCTGTGACCCATGATGGCGGCGGTCAGGGAGCGAAAGGCGAAGCATTTTAAATGCATAAATTTACTTCTAAGCACAGCTTTAGCTATGTCACGTGTTTTTATATGTAGTGTTATTTAGTAAAATGTTTTTCCAATTTCCAATATGATATCTACTTTATGAGTTTTTTGGAAATGTAATTCTCAGTTTCCAAGCACATGGAAGTTTTTGAAATTAATATTTAGCTTAATTAGAGTGTGGTCAGAGAATCCCTCTGTATTATTTCATTCCTTTGAAGTGTATTGATTTGTTTTATGTGCCAACATATAGTAAATTTTTGAACTTAAAAATAATTCTGTAATTATTGGGTGCAATATTCTATAGGTGTCAGTTCAAGAGTGTTAATTGTGTTGTTTAAATCTTTATACTGTATCTGATTCTTTGGCATGTGTCCTGTTTATTTGTTATTGAGGGTTATGTGTTAAAATCTTCTAGTACTATTGTGGATTTGTCTACTTCTTCGTTTAATTCTATCAGTTTTTAATATACATTTAAGGCTATGTTATTAGGTGCAGGCAGTTTAGGTTTGTTGCATTTTTCTGGTGAATCGTACCATTTTTTCATTATGAAATATGTCTCATTTCTAGTAATGCTTCTCACATTACAGTCTACTTCATCTGTTATTAATATAGCTACGTGTTTTGTTTAGAGTTTGTATAGTAACTATTTTTGTTTTCTTTTACTTTGAATATTCCTACATATTTATATTTCATATAAATGGTTATTTTATAAGCAATATATGGTTAGGTTTTACATTTTCTATCCAGTATGACCATCTCTGTCTTTTATTTGGAGCATTTTATTTGGAATCTTTTTTATTTAATATAGTTACTTATATGTTTGGTTTTAAATCTACCACCTAGCTATTTACTTTCTATTTGTTCCATGTATTCTGTTTTCCTTTCTCTGTTACTGCTTTTTTAAAAAAATAGTTGAGTATTTTTATTATTCAATATTTCCCTTTATCAGTTTGTTATGAGAGATATATATTTGACAATTATCTGCAGATTTTTGTCACATGCGTCTGTGACTTACCAGAGTTTAATAAAATTGGTATTTTACTCCTTCTAGATAATGAAAAGACCTTAGAATACTTATTTGCTTCTTTCCCTATTTATGTGCTAATGATGTCATGTATTTTAATTTTACATGTATTAATCATATAATATAATAAACATATAATAATAATACATATAATAATACATATATTAAAACATTATTATTGTTTTAGACAGTTAACATTTACTCTTTTGTTACTATTTATTCCTCCCTGCATTTCCAAGCTTACACTGGGGTCATTTTTTTCTGTCTAAAAAATACCCTGTAGTATTTCCTTTAATGCAGACTATATGATGACAAATCCAGTCATTTGTATTTTCCTATATATGTCTTTATTTTACCTTCATTTTAAAGAATTTTTTTTTGAGATGGAGTCTGGTTGTGTCACCCAGGCCAGAGTGCAGTGGCGCAATCTCGGCTCACTGCAAGCTCTGCCTCCTGGGTTCACACCGTTCTCCTGTCTCAGCCTCCGTAGTAGCTTAGTAGAGACAGGATTTCACCGTGTTAGGCAGGATGGTCTCAATCTCCTGACCTTGTGATCCTCCCACCTTGGCCTCCCAAAGTGCTGGGATTACAGGTGTGAGCCACCGCCTGACCAACGTTTTTGTTTTTTGTAGAGATGGGTTCTCACCATGTTACCCATGCTGGACTCAAACTCCTAGGCTCAAGTGATCATCCTGCCTTGGTTTACCGAAGTGCTGGGGTTACTGCCATTTGTTAACTTCTTATAGCTATGTCATGTTCTAGTGCATTACTATAATACAGTTTCTTTATCCAGTCTCTAGTTGATGCACATTTGAGTTGTTTCAATTATTATGATTAAGGCTGCCATGAACTTTTTTGCACAAGTCTTTTTGTGGATCTATGCCTTCATTATCTTTGGAAAAATATTTAGAAGTAGAATTGTGTGGTCATAGGGAAAATGTATGTTTAAATTTATGGAAAATTACCAAACAGTTCTCTAAGGTGAGATAATTGTTTATACTCTCACCAGCAAAGACTGAGAGTTCCAGTTGTTCCATAGCTTTATAAACATCTGATATTATCACTTTATCCATTCTAGTGGGTGAAGCTTTTTTTTTTTTTTTTTTTTTTTTTTTTTGAGACAGAGTCTCGCTCTGTCGCCCAGGCTGGAGTGCAGTGGCCGGATCTCAGCTCACTGCAAGCTCCGCCTCCCGGGTTCACGCCATTCTCCTGCCTCAGCCTCCCGAGTAGCTGGGACTACAGGCGCCCGCCACCTCGCCCGGCTAGTTTTTTGTATTTTTTTAGTAGAGATGGGGTTTCACCGTGTTAGCCAGGATGGTCTCGATCTCCTGACCTCGTGATCCACCCGTCTCAGCCTCCCAAAGTGTTGGGATTACAGGCTTGAGCCACCGCGCCCGGCCGGGTGAAGCTTTTTTTTAAATCAAAGTTTTAATTTGCATTTTCCTAATGAACAATGATGTTGAGCACCCTTTCACATGCTTACTGGCCATTCTTATGTCTTTTTTGTTTGTTCAAATACCTTGTACATTTTAAATTGGATTTTTGTTGTTGTTGTTAATTGTTAGTGGTTCCTGATACACTCAGAATACAAGTCTTTTTTAAAAATATTTAAATCCACATTTATTAAATATCCCTTGTTTTTCATTCAGGAGATACCAGAAGGGCCCAGGTCCTGCTGCACAGCAAAGCTTCTTATTCTGGAAGTGGAGAACCTGGCACCCAAACCTAGGGCCAGAGGTCTGTCAGACCCACAGCCCAGGCCCAGAACTGGAAATTCCTGACTCCTTCCAGAAGGGCAGCAAGCAAGGTTTCAAACTTGCTCAATTAAGTTGCCTAGACTTGCATTCAAATTCAGCTCCACTTCTCACTAGGTGTGTTAACACAGGCAGCCTTCATCTCTGCACAGGTTCCAAGGAACAGCCTGGCAGTCACTGAAGGTATCTTCTCTCAGGTCAGGTCCCCTCTAGCTCCGGCATCTCGGGATTGCTGCTGTAGAAACACTGAGGGATGGCAGGCACTCTTGTGCCATGTGCTGGGTCAGGGACACAGAGTGGAGCCACTGGTGAGAGGTGGCTGTCAGGAACTGGCAGCTAACAAGGTCGCCTCCCAGTTTCATAGACAAAGACTGCTTGAACATGAGACTCAAGGAGGGACCTCAGCAGGCCTGGGGTGTTCAGCAACTGTTCCTGGCCTGAAAAGACAGAATCAGCTAGAAGCCTCTACCTTTAAGAGAGGTGACCCCACCACCCAAAGGAACACAGGAGCTGTGCTGCTTGTGCTATGCCCAAGCCAGCAACACTCTTCCCATCCCAGTCAATCCTTTAACACACCTAACACCAAGACAATAACTTTAAGGCATCCATCTCCTTCCCACCCAAACTTCCCACCAGCTTCTATATTCCACTCAGGCTGCAGGGTTAGAGAGGCCTGGCATCAAACTCTGATCTGCCGGTTTGTGGCTGGGCAACCCTAGACACATAATTCTGACCTTGGGCTCCTCATCTGTACTGAACTTAAAAACAACCTCATGGTGATACTTCAAAGATTTAAAACAAGAATTAAGAGGTTTGGCACAAAATAGGTGTTCAACAACATTAGCACCTTCCTCTTCCATGGGTTTTTCCTTTAAGATGAGTACACATTGACCTCACCCTTCACTAGCTCCCGGGGCACTCAGCCCCTCTGCAGAACTGAGACTCTGGTTCTCTTTGCTTTGCCTTGTAAATATCCTGTTCCATGAATCTCTCAGGGCAGGACTCTTCCCTGTTATTCCTCTCCACTGTTTCAGCTCCTACCCTTACTACCTCTCTTGGCTTCATCCTCAACTTTTTATAAGGCTTTTGCTTTAAGTGTGTAATAAAATAAAATTTGTACTGAGCCTGGAGCATAGCAAACACTCAGGATTCCATTCACCTTTCACACCAGAATTGTCCAAAACAACTTCCACAGCGACAGAAATGCCCTCTAATCTGTGCAGTCCAATATGGTAGCCACTGGCCACCTGTGGCTACTGGCCACCTGAAATGTGGCTAGTGTGAAAATGTAATAGAACTCCAAATTTAATTTAATCATGTATGTCAAGTGGCTGCCACATTAGATGGTGCAGATCTATACAAGGCCCAGCACACCAGATCCAGGAGGGAGCAAGTCATTGTCTAAAATTTTTATAACCTTGCTCTGGATAGAAGGGCAAGGTCTCAAACCGTTTCAAAACTGTTCTAGCAAGCACTGAAGGAATGCATAGGGTCACCACAGACCCAAGCATGCTGGAGGCTTGCTACGGGATACAAGTCTTTTGTCACACACATGCACTGCAAATACTATCTCACAATTCGTGGTGTGTCTGTCTATTCATTTTATTAACAATATGTTTTCCTTTAAAGACGTAAACTTATATAAAATAAAATGCAAGGGGGCCCTATTTAGCTTTATCAATTGTAGCAATTAAATATACCCATGTAACCACCCCCCAAAGCAAGATATGAAATAATTACATCACCCCTTATCCTCCTTTCAGCCAGTGCCTCCCATCAAAGGAAACCAGTATCTGACATCTGTCACTAAATGTTAGGGGTTTTTTTTTTGTTTTGTTTTTTGTTTTTTGAGATGGAGTTCTGCTCTTGTTGCCCAGGCTAGAGTGCAATAGCACGATCTTGACTCACCGCAACCTCTGCCTCCTGGGTTCAAGCAATTCTCCTGCCTCAGCCTCCCCAGTAGCTGGGATTATAGGCGTGTGCCACCACACCTGGATAATTTTGTATTTTTAGTAGAGACGGGGTTTCTCCATGCTGGTCAGGCTGGTCTTGAACTACCAACCTCAGGTGATCTGCTCACCTCGGCTTCCCAAAGTGTTGGGATTACAGGCATTAGCCACCACGCTTGGCCCCATTTACGTATTTACTGTATGTTTCCAGTTAGATAAAGTTCAAATACAAATAAAACTATCCTCTGGGCTCTTTCAAACTCGTGACCTTGGGTGATCTGCCGGCCTTGGCCTCCCAAAGTGCTGGGATTACAGGCATGAGCCACTGTGCCCGGCCAAAGATATCTTCTAAAAGTCTTAAAGTTTTCCATTGGCATTTAAGTCCATAATACATATGAAATTATTTTTTGTGTTTGGTATGAGGTAAGAGTTTAGTTCCTCTTTTTCTATATGGATTACCAATTGTCCCAGTCTCATTTATTTAAGAGTCTATCCTTTCCCCACTTATTGTCAATACCATTTGTATCATATATTAAATTTCTGTACATATGTGGGTTTTTTTAGGCTCTTTATTCAGTTCTACTGCTCTTTTACCCTTACAGCAATTCAATGGTGTCTTTTTTTTTTTTTTTTTTTTTTTGAGACGGAGTCTTGCTCTGTCGCCCAGGCTGGAGTGCAGTGGCGCGATCTCGGCTCACTGCAAGCTCCGCCTCCCGGGCCCACACCTTTCTCCTGCCTCAGCCTCCCGAGTAGCTGGGACCACAGGTGCCCGCCACCACACCCGGCTAATTTTTTTTTAGTTTTAGTAGAGACGGGGTTTCACTGTGTTAGCCAGGATGGTCTTGATCTCCTGACCTTGTGATCCGCCCGCCTCAGCCTCCCAAAGTGCTGGGATTACAGGTGTGAGCCACCGCACCCGGCCTCAATGGTGTCTTAATTACAACTTTAATATGAATCTTGATGTCTGGTTAGACACATGCTTCTACTTTGTTCTTTTTTTTTTTTTTTTTTTTTTCCAGACAGAGTGTTTTTCTGTCGCCCAGGCTGAAGTGCAGTGGCACGATCTCAACTCACTCCAACGTCCACCTCACGGGTTCAAACAATTCTCCTACCTCAGCCTCCCAAGCAGCTGGGACTGCAGGTGCCCACCACTACGCCCAACTAATTTTTGTATTTTTAGTAGAGACGGGGTTTCACCATATTGATCAGGCTGATCTTGAATTCCTGATCTGTTGCGGGAAGTCAGGGACCTCGAATGGAGGGACTGGCTGAAGCCGTGGCAGAAGAACATAAATTGTGAAGATTTAATGGACATTTATCACTTCCCCAATCAATACTCTTATAATTTCCTATGCCTGTCTTTACTTGAATCTCTTAATCCTGTCACCTTCGTAAGCTGAGGATGTGTGTTGCCTCAGGACCCTGTGATGATTGTGTTAACTGCACACATTTTTTGTAAAACATGTGTGTTTGAACAATATGAAATCTGGGCATCCTAAAAAAGAGCAGGATAACAGCAATTTTCAGGGAACAAGGGAGATAACCATAAGGTCTGACTGCCTGTGGGGCCGGACAGAACAGAGTCATATTTCTCTTCTTGCAGAAAGCAAATAGGAGAAATATCACTGAATTCTTTTCCTAGCAAAGAATAACCCTGGGGGCCGGGCGCAGTGGCTCAAGCCTGTAATCCCAGCACTTTGGGAGGCCGAGACGGGTGGATCACGAGGTCAGGAGATCAAGACCATCCTGGCTAACACGGTGAAACGCCGTCTCTACTAAAAAATACAAAAAACTGGGCGGGCGAGGTGGCGGGCACCTGTAGTCCCAGCTACTTGGGAGGCTGAGGCAGGAGAATGGCATAAACCCGGGAGGTGGAGCTTGCAGTGAGCTGAGATCCAGCCACTGCACTCCAGCCTGGGTGACACAGCGAGACTCTGTCTCAAAAAAAAAAAAAAAAAAAAAAAAAAGAATAACCCTGGGAAAGGAATGCATTCCCAGGGGGAGGTCTCTAAAATGGCCACTCTGGGATTGTCTGTCTTATGCAGTTGAAGACAAGAGATGAAATACACCCTGGTCTCCTGCAGTGCCCTCAGGCTTGCTAGGATTAGGAAATTCCAGCCTGGCAAATTCTAGTCAGACCGGTTGTCTGCTGTCGAACCCTGTTTCCTGTTAAGATGTTTATCAATGACAATGCGTGCCCAGCGCGACGTGGAACCTCATCGGTAATTCTAATTTTGCCCTGGCCTTGTGATCTTGCTCTGCCATTTGCCTTGTGATCTTTTATTGCCTTTTGAAGCATGTGATCTCTGTGACCCAATCCCTATTCATACACTCTCTCCCCTTCTAAATCCCTAATAAAAGCTTGCTGGTTTTGCAGCTCGAGGTTGCCATCACGGTCCTACCAATATGTGATGGTCCCCCGCAGAGGCCCAGCTGTAAAATTTCTCTCTTTGTATTCTTTCTCTTTATTTCTTAGACCGGCTGACACTTAGGGAAAATAGAAAAGAAAAGAACCTACATTGAAATATTGGGGGCTGGTTTCCCCGATACTGACCTTGTGATCCATCTGCCTTGGTCTCCCAAAGTGCTGTGATTACATGTGTGAGTCACCACACTCAGCTCATATCTCTTTTCTTTTCTTTTGTTTTCTTTTCTTTTCTTTTCTTTGAGACAGAGAGTCTAGCTCTGTAGCCCAGGCTGGAGTGCAGTGGTGAGATCTCAGCTCACTGCACCCTCTGCCTCCTGGGTTCAAGCAATTCTCTTGCCTCAGCCTCCCGAGTAGCTGGGATTACAGGCATGCACCACCACACTCGGCTAATTTTGTATTTTTAGTAGACACGGGGTTTCTCCATGTTGGTCAGACTGGTCTCAAACTCCCAACCTCAGGTGATCCGCCTGCGTTGGCCTCCCAAAGTGCTGGGATTACAGGCGTGAGTCACCGCGCCCAGCCCATCTTTCTTAAATAAGACACAAAAAGCAAAAGCAAAAAGGAAAAACTGTTGACCAAATGTAACTGTATGTGGGCCCAGTGGTGCACGTCTATAGTCCTAGCTCCTCCAGTGCCTGAGGTGGGAAGATCGCTTGAGCTCAGGAAGGTCAAGGCTGTAGTGAGCTGAGATCGTGCCTCAGAGCTCCAGCCTGGGGAACAAAGGGAGACTCTATCTCAGAAAGAAAAAAAAAAACTATATTAAAATTTAGGACTACTCCTCATACCAGAAGAGTAAAAAAGTGAAAAAGCAAGTCACAACTGGGAACTTAGAGAACTTACGTAACTTACATAATTATACCTCAAACACATGGTGAATTCCTAAAAATCCACAAACAAAAAAGACAAGATACCCCAAAGAAAAGTGAGCAAAAGGTTGATATGTCACAAAAGCAAGAAGGTGAATGGCCAAAAATATGGAAAAAAAAAAAAGAGCCTCAGCTTTATTAGTAAGCAGGGAAATGGAAATTAAAACCACAGATTCTAGTTTTCATTCTCACCCAGTTGGCGAAAGTTCATTGTCAACACCGAGTGTTGGTGAGGACGTGGAGCAATGGAAATGTTCACACTCCACTGGTGGGAGTGTAAATTGGGAAGACAACCTGGCATTATCTAGTACATTGTAGATGGGCACACCCCGTGACCAGCTATTCCTCTCCTTGGTTTTTATTCTGGAGAAAGTCCTGCACGTGGACTTCAGAAGGCATGTAAGGATGCTCCCAGCAGTGTTGTTTGTTACAGCAAAATCTGGAAATAGTCCAAAAGTCTATCAACAACAGACTGGATAAATAAACTGTCATATATTATTAATATATATACACACAGACACGAACATGAATGAACTATATACATCAACATGAATAAATCGCAAACATTTTTCTTAAGAAGAGCAAGTCATATTATGGTTCCACATATGTAAGTTAAACACATACAAAGCTAAATATATTTTAAAATATACAATGTATGTTTTGATTATAAAGAAAGTCAAGGAATAATAAATACAAAATTCAGCACAGCATACCTGTCTGTTGGGGATGTGATCAGAGAGAGCATACCTGGAGCCTCAGTGTTACTGGTAATGTCATGATTTTTGCAAGAGTGCAAGGGAAGGCTGGGCGCAGTGGCTCATGCCTGTAATCCCAGAACTTTGTGAGGCCAAGGAAGGTGGATCATTTGAGGTCAGGAGTTCCAGACCAGCCTGGCCAACATGGCTAAATCCAGTCTCTACTAAAAATACAAAAATTATGCATGGTGGCACGCACCTGTAGTCCCAGCTACTCAGGAGGCTGAAGCATGAGAATCACTTGAACCCGCAAGGCAGAGGTTGCAGTGAGCTGAGATTGTTCCACTGCAGTCCAGCCTGGGCAACAGAGAAAGACTCCATCTCAAAAAAAAAAAAAAAAAAAAAATAAAAAAAAAAAGAGTGCAAGGGAACTTGTTTTATTATTAGTCTTTAAATATGTTAATTGTATTTTTGTCGATATTATTTTTCACAATAGTATCTTAACAAAAACAAATCTTACAAGCTACAGGGTTGTGGGGCAGGCAGTGGGAAGAGATGGGCATAGTAGTCAATACAAGAAATGCAAGAATCTTCTAACTCATTCCTCTAGGTGATTAGTAACCTTCTGTTTCACTTTTTAATTTAAAATTTTAGTTGTGTATTTTTTCTTATGAAATATTTCATAAATACAGAAAGATATAGAGGATAATATAATCACTTATGTGTCCATGACCCAATTTAAGGTGTAAGGCTTGGCCAAGTGCAGTGGCTCACACCTGAAATCCCAGCACTTTGGGAAGCCTGAGATGGGAGGATCACTTGAGGTCAGGAGTTCGAGACCAGCCTGGGCAACATGGTGAAACCTGGTCATTACTAAAAATACAAAAATTATCCAGTTTTGATGGGCCACTGTGCGACCCAGCTACTTCAGGGGCTGAGGGTGCTTGAGCCCAGGAGTTGGAGGTTACAGTGAGCTATGATCACACCCTGCACTCCAGCCTACGCCACAAGATGGAGACTCTGTCATAAAACAGCAACAATAACAAAAAGGTCTAAGACTTTACAAAAATAGTGGAAGCCCTTTGTGTAACCCTCCCCCATGGTATTCCCCTTCCTGCATCCCTAGTAACCACATTTCTGAAATTGGTACCACTCCTTTCTATGTTGGTCTTCCTACTTTTACCGACATATGCATGTACCCTTAAAGGTTCGTATTGTATTGTTAGGCATGTTTGGCATTATATATATATATGAAATTATGGCATCATTTGGTACCTATTCTTCTGCAACTCTTTTTTCCAATGTTATTTTTAAATTTTTACTTAGAGACAGGGTCTCACTTTGTCACCCAGGCTGGAGTGCAGTGGCCTGCTCACAGCTCATTGTGGCCTGTAACTTCTAGGCTCAAACGATCCTCCTCCAGAGCAGCTGGGACTATAGGCACATGCTACTATGTCCAGATAATGCGTGGATAATTTTTCTTTACTTTCTTTCTTTCTTTCTTCACAACACAAGACCGGGTCTTGTGTTGCCTAGCCTGGTCTCAAACTCCTGGGCTCAAGCCATCCTCTTGCCTGGGCTTCCCAAAATTGCTGGAATTATAGGTGTGAGCCACCACGCCCCACCCCCAATATTTTTCTTAATGTTTGTCCATGTTGATGTGGTAGGATTCTTTATATCCAGTTTTAATTTATGTTTCCAGTCCTCCAAAATTTTACAAACTTTTTGTTATGGGAAATTTCAAACATACACAAGAGTAAACAGAATCTCATAATAAGATTCTCATAATTCCTCCTGTTACTCATCACCGAGCTTTAACAATTAATATAACATGTGGTCAATTTTGTTTCACCTATTTCCCCACTCATTTCCCACCCTCTTGTATTATTTTGAAGTAAATCCCAGACATCATATAATTCTTTCCTAAATATTTCAATATGTGTTTCTAAAAGCTTAGGGTTCTTTTTATAAAGATATAATCACTTATCACACCTACAAATAATTAACAGTTTCTTTTTTTGAGACAAAGTCTCACTCTGTGGCCCAGGCTGGAGTACAGTATAGTGATCTCGGCTCACTGCAACTTCCACCTCCTGGGTTCAAGAGATTCTCTTGCTTCAGCCTCCGGAGTAGCTGGGATTCCAGACGTCTGCCACCATGCCTGGCTAATTTTTTGTATTTTCAGTAGAGATGGGGTTTCGCCATGTTGGCCAGGCTGTTCTCAAACTCCTGACCTCAAGTGATCTGCCCGCCTTGGCCTCCGAAAGTGCTGGTATTACAGGCGTGAGTCACTGTGCCCAGTCAATTAACAGTTTCTTTTCTTTTCTTTTTTTTTTTTGAGACAGAGTCTCACCCTGTCGCCCAGGCTGGAGTGCCATGGCACGATCTTGGCTCACTGCAACTGGGTTCAAACGATTCTCCTGGGTTCAAATGCCTACGGGTTCAAATGATTCTCCTGCCTAAGCCTCCCAAGTAGCTGGGATTACAGGCGCCTGCCACCATGCCCAGTTAGTTTTTGTATTTTTAGAAGAGACAGGGTTTTACCATGTTGGCCAGGCTGATCTCGAACTCCTGACCTCATGATCCACCCACCTCGGCCTCCCAAAGTGCTGGGAATACAGGTGTGAGCCACCGTGTCCAGCCAACAGTTTCTCCTCCCCTCCCCTCCCCTCCCCTCCTCTCCCCTTCCCTTCCCTTCCCTTTTCTTTTCTTTTTCTTCTTGTGTTTTTGAGATAGAGTCTCGCTCTGTCACCCAGACTGGGGTACAGTGGCAGAATCTCGGCTCCCTGCAACCTCCACCTCTCAGGTTCAAGCAGTTCTCTGCCTCAGCCTCCCGAGTAGCTGGGATAACAGGCGAGCGCCACCACACCCGACTAATTTTTGTATTTTTAGTAGAGACAGGGTTTCACCATCTTGGCCAGGCTGGTCTTGAGCTCCTGACCTCATGATCCACCCACCTCAGCCTCCCAAAGTGCTGGGATTACAGGCGTGAGCCACTGCACCCGGTCAACAGTTTCTTAATATCATCAAATATCCAGTGTTGAAATTCCCAAATTTATCATGTGTCATTTTTCACATTCTGTTTGAATCAAGTCTTTATTTTTGTTTTGTTATTGTTGTGGTTTTTTTTTTGTGTTTTTTTTTTTTTTTTTGGAGACAGAGTCTCGTTTTGTCACCCAGGCTAGAGTGCAGTGGCACAGTCTCAGTTCACCGAAAACTTCGCCTCCTGGGATCAAGTGATTCTTGTGCCTCAGCCTCCCAAGTAGCTGGGACTACAGGCACACACTACCATGCCCAGCTAATTTTTTGTGTTTTAGTAGAGATGGGGTTTCCCCATGTTGCCCAGCCTGGTCTAGAACTCCTGACCTCAGCAATCTGCCTATCTCAGCCTCCCAAAGTGCTGGGATTATAGATGTGAGCCACTGTGCCTGGCCAAGTCTTTGTTTTATTTGTTTTATTTATTTATTTTTTTAACTTGCTGATATGCTACCCCGTGCTGAAGATCTCACCCTGAGTGAAGGGCAGTTTTCTCACTCCATTGATGGATTAAGAATATAGACTTCTTCAGGTGGCTTGTGGGACCCTAGAGCATTTTCCACAGGTACCTGGTTTGTACATCACTGATTTATTTATTTATTTATTTATTTATTTTGAGGCAGAGTTTCCCTCCTGTCACCTAGGCTAGAGTGCAATGGCGCGATCTCGGCTCACTGCAACCTCTGCCTCCTGGGTTCAAGCGATTCTCCTCCCTCAGCCTCCCGAGTAGCTGGGATTACAGGCACCTGCCACCATGCCCAGATAATTTTTGTATTTTTAGTAGAGACAGGGTTTCACCATGTTGGCCAGGCTGATCTCAAACTCCTGACCTCAGGTGATCCCCCGACCTTAGCCTCCCAAAGTGCTGGGATTACAGGCGTGAGCCACTGTGCCCAGCCTCATCACTGATATTTATTAACTCTTTAATGTTGTTGGTTTTTATGCTTCCTGTGGTCCTTGTGTAAAGAGCTCCTTTAAAGTCTTTCTTCTTAACATCTCATTAGATGGTTAGGCAGTTACTCAGTATTTACCATATTGAGTAAAATAAATAATACTTGTTTATTAATAATTCATGCTAAGCAACTACTGATTTCCATAATCTTACCATCCTTGCTCTTCCTTAAAAGTGAAGGGTGTGGGCCGGGCGCGGTGGCTCAAGCCTGTAATCCCAGCACTTTGGGAGGCCGAGACGGGCGGATCACGAGGTCAGGAGATCGAGACCATCCTGGCTAACACGGTGAAACCCCGTCTCTACTAAAAATACAAAAAACTAGCCAGGCGAGGTGGCGGGCGCCTGTAGTCCCAGCTACTCGGGAGGCTGAGGCAGGAGAATGGCGGGAACCCGGGAGGCGGAGCTTGCAGTGAGCTGAGATCCGGCCACTGCACTCCAGCCTGGGCGACAGAGCGAGACTCCGTCTCAAAAAAAAAAAAAAAAAAAAAAAAAAAAAAAAAAAAAAAAAAAAAAAAGTGAAGGGTGTGGAGTGAGATGAAGGAATGAGGAAATAACCAAATAAGACAATGTTGGAGTAAGTAGACTGTGACCTGAATGGTACTGTACAGTGCTGACAGCTTCTTAGCCTAGTCTTACATTCAGGCTCTCATCCATCATTTAGGCTGCTGCAGTGTGGTGTTAGACAATGCATGTCTAATGCATGCAGTCTTGCCAGTTGCTCTCAGTATTGTTGGCACAGTGGTGTTTCAATGACAATTTCATTATTTTTCTTTTTTTTTTTTTGAGATAGTCTCGCTCTGTCACCAGGCTGGAGTACAGTGGCATGATCTCGGCTCACTGCAACCTCTGCCTCCTGGGTTCAAGCAATTCTCATGCCTCTGCCTCCCGAGTAGCTGGGATTACAGGCATGCGCCACCACACCCAGTTAATTTTTTTGTATTTTTAGTAGAGATGGGGTTTCACCATATTGGCCAGGATGGTCTCGATCTCCTGACCTCATCATCTGCCTACCTTGGCCTCCCAAAGTGCTGAGTTTACCAGCATCAGCATAAGCCACCGTGCCTGGCCTATTTTCCTCTTTTTAGTAAGAATAAAAATGAGTAGAATTGGAAAAAAAAAAAATGAGGCTGCTGATGCTAGTGATTGGAAGCACTGCTCTCATCACAAGTGTGCTGAAAGAAGACAAAGACAAGCTCCTCAGAGGACCAAGAGCAATGAATCTTTAGCCTCATCTGAACTCTTAGTCACGTGCCAGCTGACATATATTCCGTTGTTAAGAATAAAAAGAGGTTTATGCCTGTAATCCCAGCATTTTGGAGGGCTGAGGCGGGCAGATCACTTGAGCCCAGGAGTTCAAGACCAGGCTGGGCAACATGGCAAAACCCCATCTCTACTAAAACTATAACAGATTAGCTGGGCATGGTGATGTGCACCTGTAGTCCCAGCTACCTAGGAGGCTGAGGTGGAAGGATGACTTGAGCCCAAGGAGGTTAAGGCTGCATGGAGCTGTGATGACACCACTGCACTCCAACCTGAGCAACAGAGCAAGACCCTGTCTCCAAAAAAAAAAAAAAAAAAACTACAAATGCTAAAAATACATTGTTCAATGCTGTGACTAAAATGTGAAATACAATTGGGCATTTTATAATATTTTTAGCTTTCTGGGAATGAACTGCCCTTAACACATTTAAGCCTATTGTTTGACTTGCATACATTTGTCTATTCAATATGTTTCAGAAACACATTATGTTCAGAAACATGGAAGGGCCCATATGTGAGTAAAGCTTCCTCTCTCACAGTTACCCACAGAATTACAACTCTAGAGATAGAGTGAGGAAACCAGCCTAGGCCTATCACAAGGTCGTCATGCTCAGCCAGCCTGGAGAGAAGGACGGAGAAGAAAGGGGATGAATACCTTGCCCAGGAGAACAAGCCACTTTTTCTCCAGCAGCCCAGGGCAGTCATTTCATGAGAGGCCAACCTGATGACATGTGCCCTGTTCACATGGTCAAAATATGCTGTCCAGCTGCTCTGTTTCCTCATGTGGTAGGCGCCACAGGTGTCATCTTTTGGTATTTGGGTGAGGCAGGAGCCTGAACAGCCTCATTTGAAGTCTTGATGACATGCAGAACCTGGCAGTGACTTAAAGTGTCATTTAGTACAAGACAGAGGACCCCTTCAGCAGTTAGGATTGGAAGCCCAAGGGAGCTGTTTACCTCATGGCCTTGAGCATCTACAGACAGGATCAGAGGATGCAGTACGGGCATGCAGCCTTCACCATCTGCTCTGCCTTGAATTACAAGTATACCAAGAATGCTCATCACAACTACCTCCTTGGGAAAAGGAGGCTAGAAGTGATTTATAGCCCTATGCAATATTTTAGGTCCAACACTTTTTGTATTTATTTTGGCAAAAGCTTTGGGAGCAGAGGAAGTCGTAGTACAATGGTATCACTTGACTCTGACATCGCCAATATTACTTTTCCCTGGATAGTACACTAAGCTCAGCTATGTTAAATTATATTTCACTGTATTTGCCCCCTGCTTAATAGTAAGGAAATGGTCCTGGGCCTAAAATCTAGCTTACACTTTGAGATTCTTCTATAAAAGAGAATCTCAGAGGAACAGAAACCTATATGATGATTATGAGCCTCAACTTCATTCAACAAACATTGGTGAATTGTATTTGAATTGCTCTGTTTGCTAACTAGAAGGTGAACAGTTACAAAGCAGAGAACCAAGTTTTCTTCATCTTTTATTCCCCCATGGAACTTATGGCACTTAGCACATAGCAGGGATTCAGAGCAGAGCAGAGAAGCAGAGCCTAGAGAAGATGTGTATCACAGTACAAGGCAGAAAGTAGTTAGGGCTGAGAAAGAGACTATGCATGAGCTGTGGGATCCCAGAAGAGGAGAGAGATGGCTTCCAGCTGGAGGAACTAGAAAGGCTTCACAGGGTGGTATCAGCTAAACCAGGTCTTGACAGATAGCTGGACCTTAACAGATTGAAATGTAGAGGATAAGAGTTATCATATATTGAACTGTGCCAGGCATTGTGCTAAGCATTTGACATGCCTAATCCAACTGAATTCTCCCAGCAACTCCATGAGAAATATACCCTTATCCCATTTTATTTAGTTAGTTTTCCATAAATTTAATAAATTAGAGATGGGTGGTCTTGCTATGTTGCCCAGGCTGGTCTTGAGCTCTGGGGCTCAAGCAGTCCTCCTGCCTCAGCCTCCCAAAGTGCTGGGATTACAGACATGAGCCAATGTGCTCAACCTCACCATCCTATTTTAGAGCTGAAGAAACTTGTGGCTCAGGCAAATTAAGTGATTTTATCAAAGTCACACAGCTGGTAAGTGACAGAGCCAGGATTCTACCCAGTCTGAAATAAAGGGTAGTTCCTTTTTTTTTTGAGACAGAGTTTCGCTCTTGTTGCCCAGGCTGGAGTGCAATGGCACAATCTCGGCTCACTGCAACCTCTGCCTCCTGGGTTCAAGCAATTCTCCTGCCTCAGCCTGCCGAGTAGCTGAGATTATAGGCATGCACCACCATGCCTGTGTGCTAATTTTGTATTTTTAGTAGAGACGGGGTTTCTCCATAATGGTCAGGCTGGACTCAAACTCCCGACCTCAGGTGATCCATCTGCCTCGGCTCCCAAAGTGTTGGGATTACAGGCATGAGCCACCACGCCCGGCCTAGGGTAGCTCTTAAATACTGCGCTATACTGACCCTAGTTCTGTAAATACATTCAGTGGTTCAGTGTTTGGAAAAATATGGACTATGTTCTAAAAGCATTTACTAGTGATATGGCTGGAGGATGGAGGATGTGGAGGGTGGAGAGCAGAGGGAAAAAAAGTTGTTTGGTAAGTCAGGGACAGGTCACAGAGAACTTTGAATGCTATGCTAAGGAACAGGGATTTTTGGAAGGTGATGGAAACATTAAATGCCTATTAGTGAAGTGGCAGGACTAGATATGTACTTTAGGAAGACAACTCAGTATGACGGGGCGGGATGAGAAGCATAAAAACCAGTTGGGTGGCTATTGCAGTAGTGGCGCAGGAGTGCAAAGGCATGCATAGCCCCAGGAATATGTAATCCTGCCAGCCTAGTTGAGATTGTTTCATTTTAAGACCAAAAAAACCCAAAAAACTGTGTTCAAAAATCTAGACTCCAAACAATATAAATTAGGGGATAATTATTAGTTTTTTATGTGCTCTGTTTTAAAACTTTTAAAATAAGATTTGGCTTATAAAATTTTTTGCACATGAATCTTTAGGAACTGCATAAATTGACCTCTGTTTATATAACATTCTTTACTATTTATTTATTTATTTGAGACAGAGTCTTGCTCTGTCGTTCAGGCTGGAATCCAGTGGTGAGATCTCAGCTCACTGCAACCTCTGCCTCACAGGTTCAAGTGATTCTCCAGCCTCAGCCTTCCTCAAGTAGCTGGCATTACAGGTGCATGCCACCACGCCCAGCTAAGTTTTGCATTTTTTAGTAGAGACAGAGTTTTGCCATGTTGGCCAGGCTGGTCTCAAACTCCTGACCTTGGGTGAAGTGCTGTCACTTCACCTGAAGTAATTTTTCATCCCTCACTCCCCTCCCATCCTCTCACCCTTCTAAGTTTCAAAAAAGAGTTTTAGTTATAAGGGATATATGGAAATTTGCCATAGTCCTCGGTAATAATTGATTGGCAATGTTCCTTTAAAGAATGTTATGTAGGCTCTCCAGTGGCCAACGTTTTTCATTTGCTGCCTAAAACATTATCATCTGGACATTATAGGATTATTAATTTTAAGTGTTGGAGTGATTTCATTAAAATGAGTTTTTATTCTTTAGAGATAAATATTAAAGATTTAAAGTTGAAATTATGATGCCTGAGATTTGCTTCAAAACACCTTCCTCCTGCCTCAGCCTCCCAGAGTGCTGGGATTACAGGTGTGAGCCACCACGCCCAGCCTATGTAACATTCTTTAAAGGAACATTGCCAAGCAATTGTCACAAAGGACTATGGCAAATTTCCATATATCCCTTATAACTAAAACTCTTTTTTGAAACTTAGAAGGGTGAGAGGATGGGAGAGGAGTGAGGAATGAAAAATTACTTAATGAGCCTGATGTGCACTATTCATGTGATTGTTACATGAAATAACCCAGACTTCACCACTACACACTACATCCATGTAACATAACAACACTTGTACCCCTAAATCTATAAGAATAAAACAACAACAAAATCTTCTTTCACATGACTCCATGTTTTCTTCTAACCCTTATGAATGGCACTAAATAGGTTAAATAA
This sequence comes from Theropithecus gelada, assembly GCF_003255815.1. NCBI lineage: Eukaryota > Metazoa > Chordata > Mammalia > Primates > Cercopithecidae > Theropithecus > Theropithecus gelada. The sequence continues at coordinate 130,661,144 of NC_037673.1, read as the reverse complement.
ACCTATAAATAAAAAAGTCAAATAGATTCTTAAAATATTTTCAACAAAACAGAAACCAGCAGCATCAGGCCTGGGGAAACTCCCATAGACTGTTGCTTCTGGACTGTGCTCTGGAGGTGCAAGTACTGCCCTTGTCCACTGTGCTCACTCACATTCCTGAGCTATGTATGTAGCTCTGACACAACGTGTGACACCATGGCATTGACTCATGACATGGAATCTCTACTTCTCCAAAGGGAAATTGAGTTGTTCATGAGGAGGCAGGTTCTCTAATCTTCCTTTCATGGAGAGTTCATTCTCATGATTTCCCGCTTGAACCCGGGAGGGAGAGGTTGCAGAATAAACAAAGAATAAAAAATTAGGTTTGCTATGAAGTCTCATCACCTACTTTATGGGGTCTTATCAGTGAAGCTAGAAACATGTCCCATTTAACCGCAGAGGCTGTGAGAGTGACAGCACTTCACATCTCTCCAGTGGCCAGCGTTTTTCATTTGCTGCCTAAAACATTATCATCTGGATATTATAGGATTATTAATTTTAAGTGTTGGAATGATCTCATTAAAATGAGTTTTTTAGAGATAAGTATTAAAGATTTAAAGTTGAAATTATGATGCCTGAGATTTGCTTCAAAACAGCACAGGATGGCCGGGCGCGGTGGCTCAAGCCTGTAATCCCAGCACTTTGGGAGGCCGAGACGGGCGGATCACGAGGTCAGGAGATCAAGACCATCCTGGCGAACATGGTGAAACCCCGTCTCTACTAAAAAAATACAAAAAACTAGCCGGGCGAGGTGGCGGGCGCCTGTAGTCCCAGCTACTCGGGAGGCTGAGGCAGGAGAATGGCGTGAACCCGGGAGGCGGAGCTTGCAGTGAGCTGAGATCCGGCCACTGCACTCCAGCCTGGGTGGCAGAGCAAGACTCCGTCTCAAAAAACAAAACAAAACAAAACAAAACAAAACAAAACAAAAAAAACAGCACAGGATGGAGGAAGTCAGCTGGAGTGCAGTTAAAATAATAATGGCCATGAGTGGATGATTGTTCAAGCTGGATAATGGGTACACGGGGGATTATTATACTATTCACTATATAAATTAGTGAATGGCTGGGCACAGTGGCTCATGCCTGTAATCCCAACACTTTGGGAGGCCAAGGCAGGCGGATCACGAGGTCAGGAGTTCAAGACCAGCCTGGTCAACATGGTGAAACCCCATCTCTACTAAAGGTACAAAAAATTAGCTGGGCGTGGTGGCGGGCACCTGTAATCCTGGCTACTCGGGAGGCTGGGGCAGGACAATCACTTGAATCTGGGAGGCAGAGGTTGCAGTGAGCTAAGATTGTGCCACTGCATTCCAGCCTGGGTGACAGAGCGAGAGTCCGTCTCAAAAAAAAAATAATAATAATAATAAAAAAATTACTGAATAATTATTAGCTTTACAAAAGGTCTGCTGTTATCTATGTTTGAAATTATAAATAACTTAAAAGTGATCACTCTTTAGGTATAGAACAGAATTAGCAATGTTTAGATTTGGGGTGGAATACTAATGAATTGTTTCTAGAAAAATGTGCATGTCCAGTAATTTCTCTTCTTTCTCCTTTTTTTTTTTTTTTTTTTTGAGACGGAGTCTCGCTCTGTCACCAGGCTAGAGTGCAGTGGCACAATCTGCTCACTGCAACTTTGGACTCCCTGGTTCAAGCTATTCTCCTGCTTCAGCCTCCTGTGTAGCTGGGATTACAGGCACATGCCACCACACCCAGCTAATTTTTTTGTATTTTTACTAGAGACGGGGTTTCACTATGTTGGCCAGGTTAGTCTTGAACTCCTGACTTCAGGTATCTGTCTGCCTTGGCCTCCCAAAGTGCTGGAATTACAGCGCTTGGCCAGTAATTTCTCTTCTTAATGCATAGTACACTATTCAATCCACCTACTGTCTCCAAGCCTACACTAACTCTATAGAGCTGTGATTAGTTGTGGATGCATTTGTCTGTGCCTTTTATCTGTGTTCTTAGAGCTTTTTCACCTCTGACTTCCCTTTCGTTAGATTAGTAACTTCATCCTGGCAGGACTTTCTATTTAACTGGCCACTCACCCTATGGCTCTAAGTACTATGATATCTCAAGTATGAGAAAATAAATTGTTGAAGACAAGATATGAGATCAAACAGTGTAAGTCAACATTTTTCAAAAGGCTGGCAAAGGGATGGTGATTATGTAAATGTCGGTTTATATGTCAGAAACATCTGAGTTCAATTCATTCACCAACAGTGATTCCCTCTGAGGCTCGGGAGAATGTATCACACTTTTTCTTCCTGTAAAATAGAAATAATCTAATCTCAGGGTAGAGAAGTGAGAGGAGAGAAATAGGAGAGAAACAGGGTTGGGGATGGCAGCCATGTTTTCCAGTGACCCAGTCATTCCCAAGTGGTGGGGACCATGGACCTGTCCTCAGGTGGCTGTGCCCTCCATTGTGGGTCTCTTATTGGTGTGGGTCTTCTGAGTAGGTGAACTTGCCACCATAAGTCTTCTGCAGCAGCTGTAGCCCATTTTCCTCTTTTAGCATAGAGTTGTAAAAATTTTATTGTTGGCCAAGTGTGGTAGCTCATGCTTGTAATCTCAATGCTTTGGGAAGCCTAGGTGGGAGTATTGCTTGAGGCCAGGAGTTCAGGATCAACCTGGACAACATAGTGAGACCACCCTCACATCTCTATAAGAAATTTTAGCCGGGCGCGGTGGCTCAAGCCTGTAATCCCAGCACTTTGGGAGGCCAAGACGGGCGGATCACGAGGTCAGGAGATCGAGACCATCCTGGCTAACATGGTGAAACCCCGTCTCTATTAAGAAATACAAAAAACTAGCCGGGCGAGGTGGCGGGCGTCTGTAGTCCCAGCTACTCAGGAGGCTGAGGCCGGAGAATGGCGTGAACCCGGGAGGCGGAGCTTGCAGTGAGCTGAGATCCGGCCACTGCACTCCAGCCCGGGCGACAGAGCGAGACTCCGTCTCAAAAAAAAAAAAAAAAAAAAAAAAAAGAAATTTTAGGCCGGGTGTGGTGGCTCACACCTGTAATCTCAGCACTTTGGGAGGCTGAGGCGGGTGGATCACTTGAGGTCAGGAGCTCGAGACCAGCCTTATCAACATGGTGAAACCCTGTCTCTACAAATAATACAAAAATTAACCAAGTGTGGTGGCACACGCCTGTAATCCGAGCTACTCGGGAGGCTGAGGCACAAGAATTGCTTGAACCCAGGAGTCAGAGGTTGCAATGAGCCAAGATTGCACCACTGCACTGCAGCCTGCGTGACAGAGTGAGACTCTGTATCAAATAAATAAACAAACAAAATTTAAAAAGAAGGAAAATGTTATTGTTGAGAAAGATCATAGCATTATTTTAAAAGTAATCCAAAGGCTCTGAGTGTGCAGGGACTTGCTCAAGGTCATAGTTATGCACCGAGGCTCAGACTAGAAGCCAGGTCTCCTCAACAGCTAAGTATGTTAGACAACTCTCCACCTCCACCCAAGTCCTAGAGACATTCCTTGGGGGCTTATTTTGAGGATCTTAGGCTGATAGGAATCAAGGGATAGGTTAACAGCTGCCCTATATTGAGAACTATAATCTCTAGTTTTGGCTTTCAAAAAGAAGTGTAGAGAGGGTGACTTACCTCTTAAGCAACCTGCTAAGATGACTGCACAAATTGCTGTAGAGGAAGGGTGATGTCATCTTGTCCTTTCTGGCCTCCACACTGAAACTGGGAACTACTCTCTTGGTAAGGAAATAAAGGAGGAAGTGAAGAAGAGTCATCAGTACTTAAGGAACCTGGTATGTGAGCTAGGATTCCCTAGCTGTCGGCTGAGGCAACAGGGCGAAACTCTCACTCACGTGTTCTCAGGCCCCAGCTGAGAAGGGATGGGGCACTGCTGGTTGTTGGGACTGGCCCGTTCACCTATGCAGTCTGAGCAGCTCATGGGAATTCTAGAGATGTCAGAACTTCACGGCTGGGCGCGGTGGCTCACGCCTATAATCCCAGCACTTTGGGAGGCCGAGGCGGGCAGATCAACTGAGGTCGGGAGTTCGAGACCAGCCTGACCAACATGAAGAAACCCCAACTCTACTAATAATGCAAAAATTAGCCGGGCATGGTGGTATAATCCTGGTTACTCGGGAGGCTGAGGCAGGAGAATTGCTTGAACCTGGGAGGCAGAGGTTGCAGTGAGCCAAGATCACGCCATTGCACTCCAGACTGGGCAACAAGAGCGAAACTCCATCTCAAAAAAAAAAAAAAAAAGAGAGAGAGAAAGAAATGTCAGATTTTCTCTGTTTGGATTGTTCAATACTTCTGGAAAGTTTTCTTTAGTAGAAACCTTGTATAGTAGTTGGGAATGGATAACTGGCAAGTGTGGCTTGGATATAACAGGTAAGATGTGATTATTGGGAAGTTTTTTCCAACTAAATGGACATTAGCACTTAAGATTCCACCTCCCTTCGCCCTGTAAAAGTGGCTAAGAGGCCAGGCACGGTGGCTCACGCCTGTAATCCCAGAACTTTGGGAGGCTGAGGTGGGCAGATCACGAGGTCGGGAGATCAAGACCATCCTGGCTAACATGGTGAAACCCCATCTCTACTAAAAACACAAAAAATTCACTGGGCATGGCGGCGGGCACATGTAGTCCCAGCTACTCAGGAGGCTGAGGCAGGAGAATCACTTGAACCCAGGAGGTGGTGCCTGCAGTGAGCTGAGATTGTGCCACTGCACTCCAGTCTGAGCGACAGAATGAGACTCTAACTCAAAAAAAAAAAAAAAAAAGAAAGAAAGAAAAGAAAATGAGTAGTGAACAGGCCCACACTCCAGGGGCCCAGAAAGCCAGACATGTCAGGTCATTTGAGCTTTTGTAATCCTAGGTAGGTTTTCAGTCCTAATTATTACTGTAGAAATAGGTGCTTTTCAATCATTAAGAATACAGAATTATAGCTTGAAAATACAACACCTAGCCACCCTTCTGAAGTGTTTCCCGATATAAAAGGAGCCCTGGCTTTTCCCTGCTTGCAGGCAGGCAATCCTCGAGTCTCGACTGTGTGAGATCCCCTGCTCTGTCTCCTCCTTGAAGGACTCCAGGATGAAATGAAGTTCCCATCAAGTCCTGTGCCCATGGCCTGCTCCAACCTTGTGTTTCCTCTTTTGTCAAATACTTCCTCAGGAGCCAATTCAAATCTTCCTTGCCTTAATTTGGGCCTATTTCTGGGTTAGTCATATGGTAGCATAATAACTTCCTAATCATTATTAAGTAGCTGCTCCTTGAAAAATTTTTATGAGCTTTGAGCCTCTCAGAAGAAAGATATTTGAAATCCAATAAATAAATACACAAATAAACAAACATGGCACACCTTAGACTTGGAATCTAGTAGAAGGGAGGATAGTAAAGGTAGCCTGAGAATCCAAACCCAAATGGAGACCTTGCAATGAGCTACAGGAGCCGATTCTGGTTTACATCATTCTTCTTGATCAAAGAGCAGGGCCTGGGCTGACACGGCAGGGAAAGATGCTGACTCTGGATTCACATGAAGTAGAAGCTAATGCTGACATTTTTAAAGGGAACATCAAGAGCCCAAATATGTGAGTTAGTTAATGACTCTGAGGATATAGGGATGGGGATCTAACCAAGAGACACTGCAGGAATAGGTAGGCTCTAGGACCCTGAGGGGGTGATTCATTTCTGGGGCAAGGGATAGAAGGGAATAAAGCTATGCTGAGCCCTTCAAAAAAGGTAAGTCAGGCACCACTGGATGGTGGGTGTCTTTGTCTTAGGGGAACCATCCAGGCCATTTGTGAATCTCTGGGTCTGTCTTGTCACATAGCAGCTGTCTTCAGGTTTTAACCTGTGCTCATCTTTCTGAATGCCGAGCTTATGTTACGGTTTTTATGTTTAGGCCCCCTTGGTAGTAAATATCTTCTGGATTCTGATTGTTTGTTTATGCACGTACCTTTCTCCCTCTGTTCCTTTGTACTGTTTTACAAAGCCCACCTCCTTGCTTACTTATAATTGCCCATAATAATAGTCATAGCTGTGGTATTCAGAGTGATTCACATCCTTGCATAATGGGCTGTTACCCAGGTAAGTCCTGAGGTGTAATTCTAAGTTCACAAGCACAAGAAAGATAGTCATTGTTTGATTTCTGGGATCCTCCTTCAGAAATTGCCTGAAAAATGCATTGATTCCTTCCCAAAATATCATGAATTGTGTCTTCTGTCTTCCTGTAGAAGTTCTCATTGTGATTATCCTCATTTGACATGAGAAAACATCAGCATGAAAATGAGTAACAGCTTTCTTTATAATTTAGATGTTTCATTTACCTCCATACATGGTTGTTTTAAGAGCATTTAAATGTATCTGAATGGAATTCAGATCAATTCAAGAATTCTAAGAATTTCTGATGGGTTTTAAACCTTACCAGTTTAATAGAACTGTTCTGGATGGCTGAATCTATGCCTGCCCTGGTGTCCTTCAGTGGGAACTGTCCGTCCCTATTTGTGTCTGGCACAGGTGGCTCACCAAAGGACAAAGACAGGATGGCTCAGGACCAGAGCTCCACCACCTGTGGAGTCACTCAGAGCCGCTGACCTGGGTATATAAGGCCAGTCACATTGCCTGTGTCCTACACATGAGAAGACAGTAGTGTTAAGGGAAAAGATGTTTCTCTGTCATCTCCAAGACAAAGTGGGCGAGAGCAGTACCTTGGCCTCAGGCAGGCACATCTGCTCTACCACCAGTGTGCTGCAGCCATACCTGACTTTCCAGTTCCTGTGGAATGCACATAAACTGTGTTGTCTGCCCATGTGTAAAGTGCTCTTGCAATATGGCACTGCTTGGTCAAATTAAGTATATGCATATTCTATGATGAGATTTTGGTGTCAATTGACACCCTCCCCTTTCCAATATCAACCAGGACAGATGTTGCGAACAGAAACCTGGTGGAAGTGAGAATGAGGGGCCACGTCCTAGTTTTACAGACTGTATCCTCAACTAGGCTCCACCTGACGGAGTGAGTAGGAGCCGAAACCCAACCTGAGCTCCACATTGTTGAACCTTCAGCTTTACTGTTGGGGCTGCATCCTCCAGGAGGAAAAGGTGCCTTTTTTTTTTTTTTTTTTTTTGAGAAGAAGTTTTGCTCTGTCACCCAAGCTGGAGTGCAGTGGCACGATCTCGGGTCACTGCACCCTCTGCCTCCCAAGTTCAAGTGATTCTTCTGCCTCAGCCTCCCGAGTAGCTGGGACTACAGGCATGCACCACCACACCCGGCTAATTTTTGTATTTTTTTTTTTTTTTTAGTAGAGACGGGGTTTCACTGTGTTGGCCAGGCTAGTCTCAAACTCCTGACCTTGTGATCCACCCGTCTTGGCCTCCCAAAGTGTTGGGATTACAGGTGCGAGCCACCATGCCCAGCCGAAAAGGTGCCTTTTCTGAGGCACATAAAGACACCATATAAGCGAGAGACTGCCTAAAGATTCCCACATGGGCGCAAAATGAATCACACAAGCAGCTGCTTATGGCAGCATTGTCTTGGTGGTGGGAAGTTGGAGGCACTTGGGAGTACTGGGGAAGCAAAGAGGACAAATGTGGTGGGTGCACACTATTCAGTACTCTGCAGCAGTCAGAATCATGGACTAGATGTGTACATAGCAACATGTATAGGGTCTTTTTTGTTTTTGTTTTTTGAGACAGGATCTCACTCTGTTGCCCAGACTGGAGTGCAGTGACATGATCTCAGCTCACTGCAGCCTTGACCTCCTGTTCCTCCTACCTCAGCCTCCCAATAGTTGGGACTACAGGCAGGCACCACATGCCTGGCAAACTTTTGTATTTTTTGTAGAGACAGGATTTCACCATGTTGCCCAGGCTGGTCTTCAACTCCTGAGCTCAAGTGATCCTGCTGCCTTGGCCTCCCAAAATGCTAGGATTACAGGCATGAGCCACCATGCCCGGCCTAACATATATAGGTCTTAAAAACAAAGTGAGAAATGAAAAAAAGGAAGACAGAATGAGATATATAACACAATAATACTAATGTAAATTAAAATACCTGCAAACCAAACAACACACTTGTAAGGTACATGGATGTGCTTTGGTCAAGGATAGGCCAAGGTAAACATCCTGCATGACTCAGCGGGATTGGAGTGCCGGTGCATAACTCCATTTGTAATATAATCACAGCTATGTAGCCATAACATGGGAAGGCTTATCACCTAGCTTGGCGCCACTATTGTTCGTAAAAGGTATAACTGCCTTGCTGACACTGTGCATACAGCACGCACCCAGAGAAGGAGAGAGACAGCCAAAGCTGTCCATCTTGTAGATGGACAGAGAGGAGCCAGGGCTCGGCTTGGCTTGTGCCCAGAGAGAGAAAGAGTTAAGCTGCTGACCCTGTAGGGAGAGCTGGCTGTGCAGCTGTGTGTGGGAGCGGCAGGAGCCGCAGAGCCAGAGCAAGCAGCTGAGACAGAGACAGACAGTGTAAGAGAGCTGCTGAATAAAACCATATTTCATCTGCCTGCAGCCCCCTGAGTGTTCTTTCAGCTATCTGCCACCCATCCACCCACTGCCTTCGGACCTCAGGGCCGGAACCTGACCCTGGGCATGACAACACTTCACATGAACACATACATACAAACCAAAAATATATACATATACATACATGTATATATAATAATTAAATATATGAGAATGGTTGCCTATGGGAAAGGACAGGAGGGAGGTCTGAGGATAGGCAGATATCTATCCATCCATCCATCCATCCATTAAATAGGAGCCTTAGGGCCAGGCATGGTGGCTCACACGTGTAATCCCAGCACTTTGGGAGGCTGAGGCGGGTGGATCACCTGAGGTCAGGAGTTCGAGACCAGTGTGACCAACATGGTGAAACACCATCTATACTAAAAATACAAAAAATTAGCCGGGCATAGTGGTGGGCGCCTGTAATCCCAGCTATTTGGGAGGCTGAGGCAGGACAATCGCCTGAACCCAGAAGGTGGAGGTTGCAGTGAGCCGAGATTGCGCCATTGCACTCCAGCCTTGGTGACAAAAGAGAAACTCCGTCTCAAAAAAAAAATAAAGTAAAATAAAGAAAAGAAAGGGGCCTGGAATGGACTGATCATAGTATAATGAGCCATGAACCGAAAAGTGCGATTAACTTAATACTCTATACCTAAGGCCTAATAATTTCTCTTTTTTCTGAAGTGCTCTGAGCCTTGCCATTTGAGGTTTCCCTCAACCCAGCTGTTGACCACCAGCATGGCTTTAACAGGATAATCATAGCTTTTTAATAATCTCATTGACAGAAATTTATACCTGGATTCTGTAAGCTGCCTTATGCTGACCTTTATCAAACTCAGGGATATATGATGCTATCTTGCTCTTTTTTTAAAGAGACACAGGTCTCACTGTGTTGCCCAGGCTGAAGTGCAGTGGCTATTCACAGGCACAATCATTGCACACTACAATCTCAAACTCCTGGGCTCAAGTGATCCTCCCACTTCAGCCTCCTGAGTAGCTAGCACTACTAGCTGGATGCCACTGTGCTGGCTTTTCCTGCTCTTTAAAATACTTGAAAGTTACCTTGCTTTATCTGTAGTTTTTTAAAGTTTCCTGATGCCATCCTGGCTAACACGGTGAAACCCCGTCTCTACTAAAAATACAAAAAAATTAGCCAGGCATGGTGGTGGGCGCCTGTAGTCCCAGCTACTCAGGAGGCTGAGGCAGGAGAATGGCATGAACCCAGGAGGCAGAGCTTGCAGTAAGCCGATATCGCGCCACTGCACTCCAGCCTGGGCAACAGAGCGAGACTCTGCCTCAAAAAAAAAAAAAAAAAAAAGTTTCCTGATGCCCATAAACAGAAATGAAAGCATGTACTTTCCTGGGGATCTAACCAAAATGTAAACGCTATGTTAATGAAGAATAGGCACCACCAAGAATAAAAGAAAACCCTTAATTCTGTTTGGCCTGGTTTCCTAGAAATCCTGTGCCCAGTTTTTGCATCGAGCCAAGGTTGGCAAGATGTGGATAGGGCTAGGCCCTCAGGCATTGAGATACAGTGCCTCAGCTTCTTCAAAGATAGGTCTAGAACATTCCAGACCAATGCAATCAAAATGTACCTGGTGGAACCAGGCATAGTGATTCTAGCCTGTAATCCCAGCACTTTGGGAGGCTGAGGAAGGAGGATTGCTTGAACCCAGGAGTTCAAGACCAGCCTGGGTAACACAATGAGACCCTGTCACTACAAAAAATTTTAAAATTAGCCTGGCATGGTGGCACAACCTGTAGTCCTCGGCACTTGGGAGCCTGAGGTGGGAGGAGCACTTGAGGCCAGGAGTTCAAGGCTGCAGTGAGCTATGAATTGTGCCACCGCACGCCAGCCTGGGTGACAGAGTGAGACCCTAACTTTAAAACAAAATAAAATAAATAAATAAAAAGTACCTGCTGCTAAAAATTACACCATTTTAGGGCCAGGCGCAGTGGCTTATACCTGTAATCCCAGCACTCTGGGAGGCCGAGGCGGGTGGATCACCTGAGGTCAGGAGTTAGAGACCAGCCTGACCAACAAGGTGAAACCCCGTCTCTACTAAAAATACAAACATTAGCTGGGCGTGGTGGCGGTCACCTGTAGTTTCAGCTACTCGGTAGGCTGAGGCAGGAGAATTGCTTGACCCTGGGAGGTGGAGGTTGCAGTGAGCCGAGATCGCACCACTGCACTCCAGGCTGGGCGACGGAGCAAGAGTCTGTCTCAAAAAAATAAAAAATAAAAAATAAAAAAAAGTTACACAATTTTAAAACAACATTTGAGTAAACCCAGCATCATTTTTGAGATACTCTAAGATATTTCTTGGCCTACTTGTGTGTGCTGCTTAAACTGAAACAAGCCCTAGTATTCTCTGAAGTAGCATGTGTTCAATAGATATCCAATAATTTCAAGTTAGGTTGAATGACCTTTTACCATCCACTTGGGGACTCCCCTTGCCTATATGGTATCTATGCATATTAGAAAAGGTGCTTCTTCATCCTGGAGATGCGGCCCCACAGTAAGGCACAGGTGTGGCAAGTGGAGCTGGATTCCTCTCAGCTCATCTCCTTGGCTATTCATGGCACAGTATGTACAACTGTAGGATATGGCCCTGCAAACAAACTCCACCCTTTCTTTCTTCCACCAGGCTTCCACTGTTTGCAACATCTTTCCTGGCTGGTGGAAGAAAGGCAGGCTCAACTGATGGTCCTAATCTCCAATGGGGGCAACAATATTGTCCACCCCACAGGCTCTTTTGGAACTTTGCTACTCTAAAGGTAGAGTCTGATTCCACTCTCTTTGAGTCTGGGGAAGCTTGTGACTTGTACCCAACAGAAGAGCAAAACTAACACTCTGTGATTTCTGAGATTAGGTTACAAAAAGTGATAAAGCAGCCAGGCATGGTAGCTCACACCTGTAATCCCAGCACTTTGGGAGGTCGAGGTGGGCGGATCACCTGAGGTCAGGAGTTCAAGACCAGCCTGGCCAACATGGTAAAACCCTGTCTCTACTAAAAATACACAAAATTAGCTGGGTGTGGTGGTGCATGCCTGTAATCGCAGCTACTCGGGAGGCTGAGGCAGGAGAATTGCTTGAACCCGGGAGGCGGAGGTGGCAGTGAGTCAAGATGGCGCCACTGCACTCCAGTCTGGGTGACAGAGTGAGACTCCATCTCAAAAAGAAAAGTGACACAGCATCCACCTTGTGACTAGAACACTTGCATTTGTAGCCCTAAGCTGCCATGTAAGAGGTTTAACTTGCCATTCTGTGATAAAGCCAAGGCACAGAGAGAGGCCATGTGTAGGTGCTGTGGTCAGCACTCCTAGTTTTTGAATGCGTCAGGCCCAGCTACTGACAAGTGAGTAAACAGTGAGCCAAGATGGCGCCACTGCACTCCAGTCTGGGTGACAGAGTCTTCCCAGCTGAGTCCCCAGACAGCTTGGAGCTGAGAGAAGCCATCCCCAGTTGTGCCCTTTCTGAATTCCTGACCCATAGACTCTGTAAGCACAATAAATTGGTTGTTATTTTATGCCACTGAGTTTGGGGTGGCTTGCTACACAGCAATAATTAACTAAAAGACCCATTATCTTCAACAACACCAAAAAGTAGGGCTATAAAAAAAAGGAGGAATTGTTATAAATTAAGGCCAGGCACAGTGGTTCATGCCTGTAATCTCTAGAACTTTGGGAGGCCAAGGTGGGATGATCACTTCAAGTCAAGAGTTCAAGGCCAACCTGGACAACACAGTAAGATCCTGTCTCCAGAAAAGATGAAATAAAAAAATAACCTGGGCATGGGAGTATGTTCCTTAGTCCCAGCTACTAGAGAAGCTGAGGTGGGAGGATCGCTTGAGCCCAAGAGTTTGAGGCTACTGTGAGCTATAATTGTGCCACTATACTTTAGCCTGGGCAACAGGGAGAGATCCTCTCTCAAAAACAAAAGCAAAACAAACAACAAAAATGATACATACATGCACATATATACATGCCCACATATATATACACACACACACATACATATGTACGTTATAAACTAAAAAAGACGTAAGAGATACAACAAATGCAAATGATATTGTTTTGCTCCTGATTAGAATAAACTATTACAGAATGACATTTAGGAAAATCAGGGCAATTTGATTTCTGGCTGGATATCAGTTGATATTAGGAATTATTTTTAATTGTTTTATATGTGACAGTGGTTATTGAAAAACGTCCTTATTTATCACAGAATTTATAGTATTTAAATATGAAGATAACCATGATTTACTTTAAAATTTGCTTTAAAATGATGATGAGGGAGGGGTGGGGTATAGATAAAACAAGACTGCCATATACTGTTAATCGTTGAGGCCAAGCAATAGGTAATGGGTGTTTATTATATTATTATCTCTACTTTTGTGAGTATTGGAAACTTCCCATAAGAAAAAATTTAACAAAATTGATGAGGGGAGGACTTACTTCTCTATCCCATTCTTCCAAGCTGTAGTTATGTGCTAACAGGGGCCAATGGTTTAAATAGATTCCCTTCTTCTGAACATGCCTCTATGCATGCCTGGGGGCTTCTAAGACCCAGGATTCTACCCCAATATGGGGGATTTCATGCATGGAAACAGACTAGCAGAGGAAGTCATATTCTTAGGAAAATGTTTTGGGCACTCTTCAAATCTTTGGTGACTAGAAATCCATTTGAAAACAGAATTCCCTTCCCTGACAGTACCTAATCCAGTGTTAGGTACACAGGGCGGGGAGAGGGGGAAATGGATTTGAATTAAGAAACCTGATTAATTCAGAATTAATGCACCAGCTTCCTCTGAAGATTAGGCAGTATTCAATTTTCAGCCTTTCAGAAATATATCCGTCAGCATAAAGACAGGCGAATGGGCTGCATGTTGCTATGCAGACGACACAGTTTGGAAGGGCCTTCTGTTTGCATATGGATTCGCTCTCCCTTGAAGAAAAACTATTAACTCATGCTGCAGCCTGCTGCTCTCTGCTTGGTGTTGGCTATGTCACCGAGCCCAAAATAGAAAGTTCTTTTACTGCAGAGAGGGAAGGAGGTTTAAATTTATCAATTCAAATAACAAAGGGTAGAATTATACTGGCTTTTCTCGGGTGGGGAGTAGGGGGAGATAATGCCTATTTCATTAGAAGAAAAAGTGATCTGACACTGGCAGGGGCTAGGACCAGAAGACAAGCTTGCACTGTGGTGATTAGGCTTGTTTCCCATCCTGGCTCCCCTCACTCCCTCCTTCCAGCAGTGTCACCTCTTTTAGGACATGGGAAAGCATCTGAGCCACTGGGTAATCAGTTCCAGAAATATCACTGAAATTATCAGACTGGGAACGATTCTCTGAACCAAATCCCTTCTTGCTCAGTTTTCGAAACAGTCAGTACCTTACCACAAAGTTGAACAGCAGGGAGATGTTATCTTTCTCCTATCAAATGGTCAAAAATCTTTTAAAGACTCCCAGTGTTGGAAGGAGTTTGGGGCTACGGGCATTCTCCTACATTGCTGGAGGAGAGGCAAACTGATCTAACCACCTGGAAAGCAACCCGACAACATAGATCCCAAACCATGGAAACATCAATACCAGAGGATATGGATCCAGGGGCTCTCTCATCCATGGCTGGGGGAAGCGTCAATTGATTGTCTAGAGAAATGCTTGCACGAGTACAACAGGAGACATTGACAATAATGTTCATAACAGCAGCGTGTGCAAGAACAAAAATCCTAGAAACAATGCAATTGCCCATCAGTAAGAGGGTAGATGATAAACTGTGGTATGTTTATGTATTGGATTATTTTATATCAGTCAAAATGAATGAACTACAGTGAAATGCAAGGATATAGACGGATTTTAGCAAAATATCAAGTGAAAAATCCTGAAAGATTACATACAACATAATATCCTTTTTTATGAACCTCAGAACAATTTAAAAACTATTCTTGGCCGGGCGCGGTGGCTCAAGCCTGTAATCCCAGCACTTTGGGAGGCCGAGACGGGCGGATCATGAGGTCAGGAGATCGAGACCATCCTGGCTAACAGGGTGAAACCCCGTCTCTATTAAGAAATACAAAAAAAAAACTAGCCGGGCGAGGTGGCGGGCGCCTGTAGTCCCAGCTACTCGGGAGGCTGAGGCCGGAGAATGGCGTGAACCCGGGAGGCGGAGCTTGCAGTGAGCTGAGATCCGGCCACTGCACTCCAGCCTGGGCGACAGAGCGAGACTCCGTCTCAAAAAAAAAAAAAAAAAAAAACCTATTCTTTAGGAATATGTACAGATATTGGCCAGGCGCGGTGGCTCACGCCTGTAATCCCAGCACTTCGGGAGGCCGAGGTGGGCCAGAGGTCAGGAGTTCGAAACCAGCCTAGGCAATATGGTGAAACCCCATCTCTACTAAAAATACAAAAGTTGTCGGGCTCAGTGGCTCAAGCCTGTAATCCCAGCACTTTGGGTGGCCGAGGCAGGTGGATCACAAAGTCAGGAGTTCGAGACCAGCCTGGCCAGTATGGTGAAACCCCATCTCTACTAAAAATACAAAAATTAGCCAGGTATGTTGGTGCGCGCCTGTAGTCCCAGCTACTCAGGAGGCTGGGACAGGAGAATCGCTTGAACTGGGAGGTGGAGGTTGCAGTGAGCTGAGATTGTGCCACTGTACTCCAGCCTGGGTGACAGAGTGAGGCTCTGTCTCAAAATAAAACAAACAAATAAATAAATAAATATTAAAAAAAAATAAAAACACAAAAGTTACCCAGATGTGGTGGGACGTGGCTATAATCCCAGCTACTGGGAAGGCTGAGGCAGGAACCCAGGAGGCAGAGGTTGCAGTGAGCCAAGATCACGCCATTGCACTCCTGTCTGGACATTAGAGTGAGACATTGTCTCAAAAAAAAAAAAAAAAAAAAAAAAGAATATATACAGATATAATAAAACCATATAAAAAGGAAAGCAAGGAAATGAGCACAGGATTCAGGATGGTTGTCTGGGGTGGGGAGCAAGGAGATGGGGCAGTGGGGGCAGCAGGAGCTATGGTTGGATATCAGTTTTGTCAAGGTGCTAGCTTTTGTTTGGGGTTATAAATTCACAGGTACTGATTACATTATTAAACAAATGAATTTACCACTAAATTAACAAAACCAGGCCATCTATATACCAGTTATGAGAGTGGACCATGAACCAAGCATTCTGGTTAGTCTAATTCTGTATACCTGACATTAAAAAAACAAAAACAGGGTATAGCTTTTTGTATAGTCAGTCAATTCACTTCTAAGCATTTATCTTAAGGAAATAAGCAGAGATGCATACAAAAATGTATGAACAAGAACATTTACCACAGTATTTATAAATATAAAAATAGGAAATAATCTAAATAATCTAATACCAAACTAATAGATTAGTTATATAAATTGGGTTATATCAATGTGCTAGAAAACTAGGTAGTATCTAAAAATATTATTTTCTAATAGTATCTAAGTATATGGGAAAATGCTCATAATATGTCAGTTGAATGACACAGTACACATTATGAACCCAGCTTTTTATTTTCCCTAAGTGTGTATATGCACCAAAAAAGCTGGGAAGGAAGGGCTGGGCACAGTGGCTCACATCTGTATTCCTAGCATTTGGGAGGCTGAGGTGGAGGATCGCTTGAGCCCAGGAGTTTGAGACCAGCCTGGATAACATAGTGAGACCTCATCTCTACAAAAAATGCAAAAATTAACTAGGCGCGGTGGTGAGCGCCTGTGGTCCCAGCTACTCAGGAGGCAGAGGTGGGAGGATCAGTTGAACCCAGGAGGTCAAGGCTGCAGTGAGCTGTGAACATGCCATTGCGCTCCAGCCTGGGCTACAGAGCAAGACCATGCTTCAAAACAAACAAACAAACAAAAAACAAAAACAAAAAAAACCCAGCTGGTATGGCGGTAGCTCACACCTGTAATCCCAGCACTTTGGGAGACTGAGGTGGGTGGATCACTAGAGGTCAGGAGTTTGAGACCAGCCTGGCCAACGTGGTAAAGCCCCACTTCCACCAAAAAAAAAAAAAAAAAATTAGCCAGGTGTGGTGACCTGTGCCTGTAATCGCAGGGAGGCTGAGGCAGGAGAATCACTTGAAACCCAGAGGCAGAGGCTGCAGTGAGCTGAGATTGCACCACTACACTCCAGCCTGGGTGACAGAGAGAGACTCTGTCTCAAAAAAAAAAAGAGACAAAAAAGCAAGAAGAAATAAAGCTGCGAATACTATATGTCAAAATGATAATAGCACTTATCTCTGTATGTTATGATTGTTCCTTCCTTCCTTAAACTTGCAGTAGTTCACAAATTTGCTATAGTGAAGATTAATTGCTTTTTCTTGTTGAAGATTTTTTGTTGTTCTTGTTGTTTTCGTATTTTTTTTTAGTAGAGACTGGGTTTCACCACGTTGGACAGGCTGGTCTCGAACTCCTGACCCCAAGTGATCTGCCCACCTAGGCCTCCTAAAGTGCTGGAATTACAGGTGTGAACCACCACACCCAGCCGTGAAGTTTTTTTTTATAACCAAAAATAATCATATTATAAAAATAGATATTAGTAACGACTAATGTAGATAGAGTACTTATTATATGCTAATAATTTTACAGAGATTAATTTAGTTAAAGCTTAAAATAATCCTATGAGGATACTGCTATTATGATTCCCATGTTACAGAAGAAGATACTAAGATTTAAGGGGATAAACAGCTTGCATGAGGACACGGATGATAAGAAATGGTGCCCTCTAGAATTGGCTTCTAGAGAGTTCTTCAAAGAGTACCCAATGGTAGAGTCTTGGTCTCTCAAACCCAGAGACGGCTACACTCAGATGATTTCTCCCAGAACAGTACTGGGAACTGAATGGCCTGAAGAGGAACCTGAAATTCACAAGAGAAAGAGGCCCCCTTGGGGTGCCTGAGCCAGAGCCAACACAAGGCAGCTAACCAGCGAATATAGAGAGGACAGACGTGGAGGAGCCCCAGTGCCCAAGCCCCTGAGGGTTTCTTTTTCTTTCTTTTTTTCTTTTTCTTTTTTCTTTTCTTTTTTTTTTTTTTGAGACAGAGTCTTGCTCTGTTGCCCAGGCTGGAGTGCAGTGGCGCTATCTCTGCTCACTGCAACCTCCACCTCCCAGGCTCAAGCAATCCTCTCACCTCAGCCTCCTGAGTAGCTGGGACTACAGTTGCCCACCACCACACCTGCCTAATTTTTGTATTTTTAGTAGAGATGGGGTTTTGCCATGTTGCTCAGGCTTGTCTTGAACTCCTGAGCTCAAGCTATCTGCTCACCTAGGCCTCCCAAAGTGCTGAGGTTACAGGCATGAGCCACCGTGCCTGGCCCCTGCCAAGGTTTTCTTTTCTTTCTTTAAATGTTTATTTCTTGTACCCCTGAGGATTTCTGATGAGCCCTTGAGAGAATAGGAGATCCTACTGACTGGTGAATCAACTGGAGGGCAGAGATGTTTTACTCATGGCTCTGACCAGCCCTGGCTCCCACCAGACATTGCAGGACTGGCTTCTAGAGCCTTCGATGCAGAGGAGGAGAGACCTCTATGGATGGGACAGAGCCAAGGTCTTAGCTTTGGTCTCTTCTCATCACTCATACTTTAAATATAAGCTCTAATGTCATCAAGCCACCAGAGATAAAATGCCTTTCTCAAGCTAAGCAGACAGGATCTGGTATCCAATTTGGACAAGATAGTGGAAAACAGACTCAGGGGGAAAAAATCTCTTGGCCTCAGCACCAGCACACAGGAGTTGAATCTGACACCTTAACATTGTACAATAAACAAATGTAGGCATGGTTTCCTATGTTTTCTTCAAAACATCTAGAATAGATCTGATTAGAGGGAATGATTTTAACAATTAATTCTTCTCTCCTCAGCTGAAAAATTCTGGATTATCCTCCAAGATGTAACTAAACCATCAGCTTCTGTGGAAATACTTCCCCAGCTTCCCCAAGCAACAAGGCCATCCCTCTTCTGTGCATATTTAATAAATAATTTGTTTGCCTGTTGGACTGTGTGTCTCCCCTCAGCACAAGCTCGGTGAACTGTGTAGTATGCAACTTCAGGCTTCCCCTCCTTTCCCAGCACCCCTCTCTACCACCTCTCCACCACCTCTCCCTCACATGCATTCCTATGCCTGCTGTGGGGTAATTGCTAATTAAATGTTGATTGCTGAAATAGAGAGCTATGGAGGTTCAGGAATGGTCTTCTAGATTTCCCAGAGCTGGGACTCAAACCCCTTTTTGGATCTCTGATGCCTGAGATAATCTGATGAAAGCTAAGAACTTTTCCCCAGAAAAAAAAGCACAGGCAAAAGAACATTCCCAATTGTACAGACTAAATAGCCATACTAACACATATACAATTATGTGCATGTAAAACTGGGGAAATCTGGATAAGATAGGTGAATTGAATCAATATCAATTTCCAAGTTGCGATATGGTACTATAATACCGCAAGATGTTACCACTGAGAAACTGGGATCTCCCTGTATTATTTCTTATAAATGTATGTGAATCTAAAATTTGTAAGGCCGGGCGTGGTGGCTCACACCTATAATCTCAGTACTCTGGGAGGCCGAGGTGGGCAGATCACCAGAGGTCAGGAGTTCAAGACCAGCCTGGACAAGATGGTGAAACCCTGTCTCTACTAAAAATATAAAAATTAGCTGGGCGTGGTGGTGTGCACCTGTAATCCCAGCTACTCGGGAGGCTGAGGTGGAGGAATCGCTTGAACCCAGGAGACAGAGGTTGCAGTGAGCCGAGATTGCACAACTGCACTCCAGCCTGGGTGACAACAGCAAAACTCTGTCTCAAATAGATAAATAAATAAATATAATCTCAGCCGCGCCCAGTGGCTCACACCTGTAATCCCAGCACTTTGGGAGGCCAAGGCAGGTGGATCACCTGAGGTCAGGAGTTCGAGACCAGCCTGGCTAACATAGTGGAAACCCTGTCTCTACTAAAAATAAAAAAATTAGCAGGGTGTGATGTTGGGTGCCTGTAATCCCAGCTACTTGGGAGGCTGAGGTGGGAGAATAGCTTCAACCTGCGAGGCGGAGGTTGCAGTGAGCCGAGATCACGCCACTGCATTCCAGCCTGGGCAACAAGAGTGAGATTCTGTCTCAAAAAATAAGTAAGTAAATAATTAATTAATTAACTAATTAATCTCAATAAGAATTTCAATTAAAAAACACAAAATTCCCATACCTTATTTTTTGAGAGTTGATGGACCCCCCGCGCTGAACCTACCCATGAATCCTAAATTGAGAACTCTCTAATATAGTCCAATTTTTGCATTGTTGGATGGGGAAACTGATGGGAGAGGATGTGTTCAAAGTCATTCAGATTGATTGTGACGAGGCAGGATGAACCCAGCTCTCCTTATTCTACAACTGGTTGCTAAAAGGAAGAGAATGTTGTCCACATTGTGTTGTTTACTTGATTTAAAAAGGCAAGACAGGCCGGGCGCGGTGTCTCATGCCTGTAATCCCAGCACTTTGGGAGGCTGAGGTGGGTGGATCACGAGGTCAGGAGATCGAGACCATCCTGGCTAACACGGTGAAACCCCTTCTCTACTAAAAATACAAAAATAAATTAGCCGGACGTGGTGGCGGGCGCCTGTAGTCCCAGCTACTCGGGAGGCTGAGGCAGGAGAATGGTGTGAACCTGGGAGGCAGAGCTTGCAGTGAGCCGACATCACGCCACTGCACTCCAGCCTGGGAGACAGAGTGAGACTCCCTCTCATGGAAAAAAAAAAAAAAAAAGGCAAGACAAACCAATGTAACAGGGCAACTGAGATTCCCTGATGTGCACAGAGAACACTGAGTCTAGATAAAGCAATTTATTATTATTATTAGTAGTAGTAGTATTATTATTAGTATTATTATTTTTAAAAGAAATCTCACTCTGTTGTTCAAGCTGGAGTGCAGCGGCACAATCTCGGCCCACTGCAACCTCCACCTCCAAGATTCAAGCAATTCTCCTGCCTCAGCCTCCCAAGTAGCTGGGACTACAGGCATGCACAACCATGCCCAGCTAATTTTTTTGTATATTTAGTGGAGATGGGGGTTTCACTATGTTGGCCAAGCTGGTCTTGAACTCCTGACTTTGTGATCTACCCGCCTTGGCCTCCCAAAGTGCTGGGATTACAGACAAGAGCCACCGCGCCCACCAGCAGTTTGTTTTTAGGATATTTTTTTTTTCATTGCTTCCTAGACTGTCTGTGCTCAGCCTGTGGTGGACTGTGGATGATCTCATTCACAAACAGGTGGCTTGGAAAGGTGTAGGTCAGGGACCAGCAGCCTTTTTGATTCTGAGTACCAAAAGAGGAACCAAATAGTGCCTATGAGTTATCTCAGCAGACTGGACGTGTTGGGGAATAGGAGGGAAAGAAGGAGAGGAAAAAGAAAGCGGGTACATCAGGAGAAAAGAGGGCAAACGAGGATGGTATGGAGAGAAGAGAGTGGAAGAGAGAACAAGTGTATTTAGGGAGTAGAGGGCTTATGTGGTGGGGCTGGGCCACAGGCTGCTCACCAAGTCAGAACCTGTAAGAACATGAGTTATTGCTCTGTCCTTGGAGATTGCTAGGTATTGGAATTGTCAGGTGGTCAAAGGTCAAGATCTTTCTTTAATGAAAATCACTGTGATCTGATGCTAAAGCCTCTCTGGTAGTTAAGAGTTTGGTACTTCTCCTGAGCTAAAGCCAGACTGAGTTTGTATCCCAGCTCCTTTGTTTACTATTTTACCTTAGACAAGTTACTTAATCCCTCTGTGCCTCAGTTCCATCATCTGTAAAAGGAGGATAATAATAGTACCTACCTCATAAGTTGTGAAGTGTAAATGTATTAATACGTGGAAAACATGACCTGGCGGGGTGGCTCACACCTGTAATCCCAGCACTGTGAGAGGCCGAGGTGGGCGGATCACTTGAGGTCAGGAGTTCGAGACCAGCCTGGCCAAGATGGTGAAATCCTGTCTCTACTAAAAATACAAAAATTAGCCAGGCATGGTGGTGCACTCCTGCAATCCCAGCTACTCAGGAGGCTGAGGCACGAGAATCATTTGAACCCGGGAGGCAGAGGTTGCAGTGAGCTGAGATCACACCACTGCACTCTAGCCTGGGCAATAAGAGCGAGACTCTGTCTCAAAAAAAAAAAAAAAAAAAAAAAAAAGGAAGAATACATGGAAAACACTTAGAAGAGTTTTGACATGTAGTAAGCGCTTAATAAATGCTGGCCCTTATTATTGTTACCCCTTGACAGAAGCTCATTTCCTCTTGCCTGTTCCTGCAAAGACGGAGACAACTGATTAGCCATCCTTCCTCTAAGAACTAACCATCAACTTATAGACGCTAAATCATCCATCAGTTTCTCTTTCTGAATATACTATCTGTTCCTTCTTTTGTCTGGGGACCCGACTCCATTACTATCTCCCAGAATCACAATTTAAACATGAGCATAGAAGTGCTTAGTAATGGAGGGGTCTTCCTGTTTGGTGTTCCCTCTATTGGCCAGAGAACAAACACTCCTATGAGAGGAGAGTTTCTTTTCTTTCCATCAGACAGGAGAGCAGTATGGACCTATGTTTCTATCTTTGCAAATGAATTTCATAGCACCAATTAGATACCTCTGTGCTTGGAAATTCACCTGCTTTGGTGAATCTAATTTTAAATTTTGTCAGGAATCAAGGTAGAACACTGGTAAACTGCTTAATCTGGAAAATAAAGAACAAAATATAAACAGATTTCCCCTCTGGCTCCCTGCAAAGCATCTCTCTCCTCCACAGTGTTTCTGTAAGTCTCTAGGGAACAACTCACCAACAAGTCCTCCTCACCAACAAGTCCTCCTCCATTCACACCCCTCTGCCCTGATACCAGGTGTCTGTGCTGTCCCACCAGTCTCTAAGAGTCTCCTGCTAATCTACTAAGTACTCTTGACCAAGAGAGATGTAGAGTCACCACCAGAGAAGACTTTTCAGAGTTTTCTCTGAAAAGTGGGGCCTGAACTGACCTTAAATGACAGGTAAGGTTCATATAGATACCGGGGGGAATCCAGGGATCCAGGGCAGGATGAGCAAAGGGTGAAAGAAGGAATGGAGTTGGATGAGTACAGAATTGGTTTGGGGAGGTGGCCAGCTAAGCTGAGGAGGAGAGCTTATAGTGAGGGAGAAGGCAGGAGAGGAGGCCATGTGAGAAGGCCATAGGAGAGCTCAGACTTCTTTCCATAAGAAAGTGAGGGCCCTGGAGTAACACTGCAGGGTATAGTGGAATACTTGGCAGAACTATTGACTATATTGGCTACATGTTGTTTGGTTCTTTGGGCCTGTGATTCTCCCAAGAGATGCCTTGTCATGTTTATTCACGTATCTAACATTTTCTTTTTTTCTTTTTTTCTGAGCTGCAGTCTCGCTCTGTCATCCAGGCTGGAGTACAGTGGTGTAATCTCGGCTCACTGCAACCTCTGCCTCCTGAATCCAAGCGAGTCTCCTGCCTCAGCCTCCTGAGTAGTTGGGATTACAGGCATGTGCCACCATGCCCGACTAATTTTTGTATTTTTAGGACAGACGGGGGTTTCACCATGTTGGTCAGGCTAGTCTTGAACTCCTGACCTCGTGATCTGCCTGCCTTGGCCTCCCAACATGCTGGTATTTTTCTTTGTTTCTTTGTTTCTTTTCTTTTTTAGTCAGAGTCTCACTGTGTCAAAAGGCTGGCTGGAGTGCAATGGCACGATCTTGGCTCACTGCAACCTCTGCATCCCGGGGTCAAGTGATTTTCCTGCCTCAGCCTCCTGAGTAGCTGGGATTATAGGCATGTGCCACCAAGTACAGTTAATTTTTGTATTTTCAGTAGAGATGGGGTTTCACCATATTGGCTAGGCTGGTCTTGAACTCCTGACCTCGTGATCTGCCCGCCTCAGCCTCCCAAAGTGCTGGGATTACAGGTGTGAACCACCACGCCTAGCCCCCCTGCCTTTTTTTTTTTTTTTTTTTGAGATGGAGTCTTGCTCTGTCACCCAGACTGGAGTGCAGTGGCATGATTTTGGCTCACTGTAACCTCCGCCTCCTGGGTTCAAGCCATTCTCCTGCCTCAGCCTCCTGAGTAGCTGGGGTTACAGGTGCCCGCCACCACACCCAGCTAATTTTTGTATTTTTAATAGAGATGAGATTTCACCATGTTGGCCAGGCTCGTCTCAAACTTCTGACCTCAGGTGATCCACCCGCCTTGGCCTCCCAAAGTGTTGGGATTGCAAGTGCGAGCCACCGTGCCCGGCCATTTTCTTTCATAATTATAAAAGCATTATGTATTCATTACAGAAAAATCAAGTTAGCAAAAAGAAGAAACAAAAAACAATCCTACTCACTGGAAGTAACCACCATTAATACTTCACTGTGTGGCTTTCTAAAGTTTCTGATAAACGTATATTTACAACATGTGTTAATGAAATTGGGGTTATATCACACATACTGTTTTATAAGGTATTTTTAATACTTAATATGTTATGAATAATATTATATATCAAACATACTTCCATGGTACAGTTTTTCATAGCTACAGAGTTGGTGACAGTATTATTAAGATTTTCTCAACCTTCTGGAGTGATGAACTTTGCCTACCATTTCAGAGTTGTTTTTTTTTTTTCCTGTAACAGAAAAATGTCTCCTTTTGTAACTGAGAATACTATCCAGGCATCACGGGCATTACCAGGGGACATGGTCATTTCTCTCTTTTTTCTTTAGCCAGACAGTAGAAGCTGGGGGAAAGGGCAGTATATCTGTGGCAAAGTTCCTGGTCACAAAATTTTGGCTACATTTATAAAATTCTAATTCCAGGTGAAAGGGGAATATAAACTTAATTTTTCTGAAAACTACAAAGAACAGAGACAGATGCCAATGAGTTGCAGGCATCATTGTGTAAACTGAGTGCAGAAATCATCTGGTAGCTGGGCAGGTGTCATTGGTCAGAGCATGGCAGGTTTTCCATGGCCAAAGCCACTGAAATTTTGACTGCTCAGGACTTCATTTTGGGGCTTCTGGGGCATAAAAGGCCTTGGTACAAAGAGCATGTTATCCTTTTCAACTATGGCACCCTTTTCAGATGTAAGATTCTGAGTTGACAGGAGCATGAGACTGATTGTATTAATTCTTGGATTTAGTCCTAAGTAACTTTTTCTCTATATAACAAGTCTGAATGGATGGCAAGGCAAGAGAGGAGTTGTTCTGTTTATTCCATCTCTACCTCTCCTTGAATTTCTTCCCCCCATCCCCACTTCATCAAATGGCTTTGTGTTTACATGATGTTTTTATTTTACTTATTTATTTATTTTGAGACAGAGTGTCACTCTGTCCCCTAGGCTGGAGTGCAGTGACATGATCTTGGCTCACTGCAACCTCTGCCTCCCAGGTTCCAGCAATTCTCCTGCCTCAGCCTCCCGAGTAGCTGGGGATTACAGGCACCCACCATGATGCCTGGCTAATTTTTATATTTTTAGTGGAGACACGGTTTCACCATATTGGCCAGGCTAGTTTTGAACTCCTGACCTTCACTGATCCACCCACCTCGGCCTCCCAAAGTGCTGGGATTACAGGCCACTGGGCCCAGCCTACATGATATTTTTGATACCTCTATTTCTGTTTCCAAACACCACGATGTATTTCACTGCAGATATGAGGGACTCCAACTGGCATTAGAGGATATGTATTTAAAATCTGAGCCCACTTAGAAATTATAATAAAAATAACATCTACCACTTATTGTACATTAATTAATACTATTTTGGTGTTATTTATTTATTTATTTATTTATTTATTTTTGAGACCAGAGTCCTGCTCTAGGCTAGAGTGCAGTGGCGCAATATTGGCTCACTGCAGCCTCCGCCTCCCCAGTTCAAGCTATTCTCTTGTCTCAGCCTCCTGAGTAACTGGGATTACAGGCACACACCACCACACCCAGCTAATTTTTTTGTAGTTTTAGTAGAGATGGTGGTTTCGCCAGGTTGGCCAGGCTGGTCTCGAACTTCTGATCTCAGGTGATTTACTTGCCTCAGCGTCCCAAAGTGCTGGGATTACAGACGTGAGCCATCGCACCCAGCCTGGTTTTATTTATTTATAATTTCATTTAATTCTCAGAATAACCTCATTATTTATTACTTTTATTCCCACTTTATAGACGAGAAAACCAAGACTCAGAAAAGTTAGGTAACTTTCCAAAGTTCACACATGTAGGCAGTTGCAGAACCAGAATTCAAACCCAGTTCCATCTGACTCCAGAGTCGTTTCTGACACTGGTCTACTTTCTGTCTCAGTAAGTTTAGAAGTCAGGGAACTGGAAGGAACAACAACAAAATAAACCTGACTTAATGCCAAGATAATTGCTGACAAGATACATCTCATTCCTACTCCATGTTTAATGTCAATTTTTATATCTTGGGTAAGGGAGCCTATTATAAAGCTATTTGCTCAAGGTTATCCTCCTCCTACCCCGCCCCCATCATCAGATGATTTTTATTTATAGCTATGCTTAAACATCATGGGCAACAATCAGACTTGCTGTATATTGAATTTGCCATCTGAGCAAAGATTCTTTCTCAAAGCATATTTGCTTTATTTACTTTCTGGTGTTTGCCAATAAATTAAAAAGACAATTCTTTTTGGTTTGCTTTAAATTTTTTGTTCCAAATATTCTTCAGCTCTAGAATTTAGTCAGTGAGGTCAAATTAGTCAAGTCCAGATAAGTCAAACTTAATTTTTCTTTTTATGTCCATTAGATATTTTGAGTTCTACAGAATATACAAACATTCTGGATTTCTTCTAAAGAAAAATATATCCTGATTTAGTTCTGTATTGTTTACGATCATGTATGCTTTACTTCACTGTCTGATGCTAAGAGCTTCCTAGAATTCATTCCTTAAGGAGTTAAGTCATGGCATTTAATTATTTGGCAGGATGTTTTAAGTACATATAATTATTATATCTTCCCTCCATTTTGTGATGGTGGTGAGCCAAGTAATCTGCATCAAGAGAAAATAAATAACACCTACATTAATGCTACCAACAAGGAGCTCACAGTACTTTGGAAAAACTCATTATAATTTTAGCACATAGTGGGTGTTCAATACTTCATCATCTACCAAACTAACATCACCACACCCTTTCCAGGTAAGAGAATCTAGGCAGGCCAAGTGTGGTGGCTCACGCCTGTAATCCCAGCACTTTGGGAGGCTGAGGCAGGTGGATCACCTGAGGTCAGGAGTTTGAGAACAGCCTGGCCAACATGGTGAAACCCTGTCTCTACTAAAAACACAAAAATTAGCCAGGCATGGTGGCGGGCTCCTGTAATCCCAGCTACTTGGGAGGCTGAGGCAGGAGATTTGCTTGAACCCGGGAGGTAGAGGTTGCAGTGAGCCGAGATTGTGCCACTGCACTCCAGCCTGGGCGACAGAGTGAGACTCCGGCAAAAAACAAAACAAAACAAAAAACAATCTAGGCAAAGAGAAATTATGTTGATTCTGTTCCTTAAGTCAGACCTTGGAAGGTCAACTGCATGACTGTGACTGAGACTTTGTACTTGGGAGTAAGCGGTTTTAAATCCTGACCAATATCTCGGGCAAGTCCCTTCTCTTTTCTGAGTGCCCGTCTGCTTCTTGCCCTATTAGACATTTCTCACATAGGTTCATGGCAATGGTAAAGAATAAGATTAGACAGCACACTGGGTATGGCTTTATAATCACGGGCATTAAGTGATGATTTTTTTTCCTTATTCATTCCATTTAGTCTTAACTCTTCCCTTCTATTGTTTGGGGATGTTAACTGCAAAGCAGGGACAGAATTTGGGCTAAAGTGTCTTTTTCCCAATCTGGTAAATTAAGTATGTGGTAAGACTTCTGGAAGAGTAGATCTGAGGTACTTTCTTTTGTGCACACTAATAGGAGGTGTGAAGGGAAAGCAGAATTGCAATTTCCAGCCTAGGGAGGCCAAGCCAGTCGGCCTCGCCAAACAGGTTGTCTTGGATAAAGAAGGATTTTCAGTCCTGCTATTGGCTGATGGGACCTCCAGTGCCTTCTTCAGCCTGTTGGTGGGGATGACGCCCTCAGAGTCGCAGACTGAGCACTCTCCTCCCAAGCATCGCTGAGCACTTGGGTGTGGAAGGGTTGCCTGATACTGAGGGTGGGGCGCCTGGAAGATAGGCGATCAGGTTCAGCTCTTGCCTTGCCCTTTATGGTTAAATGTTCTTTGGAAAGCTTCTATATCTCTCAAATCCTGGGGGCATTATGATCTTTCTTCTGCCTATCCTAAACCATCTTCAGCCAGTACTGTTGGGAGAATACAAGCTCCAGCGCAGGGTCCCTGGTCCGTCTGGATGACCCCTCTGGTTCTGGCACATAGCTGGCGTTCTATGGAACCAGGTATTTATCTAAAAGCAGGGACAGTGGAATATGAAAACGTTTTGCAAACTCCAAAGCGATTCATAACCAGACAGAGGTCCAATCCTAGGGTATACGAGCTCTCTTTTAAGCACGGATCACAGCTGCTTCTAACGCCACCGAGACGCGGTCAGGACAGGTGCATCCATCTTCTCTGGGCTTCCCCTCTTAAAAGTAGGCCAGGGCGCGCAGCGGTTGAGGGTTTCTCATTCCCAGGGGGGAATCAAACTTGGAGGAAAGCAACCACGGGCGAGGAGCTAGGCGCGTGGAAGCGAGCCGCGGTCCGAGGCTCAAAGAAAAGCCCAAACCTCGCCCCCGCCATCGCGCCGGACTAGACACCTAAGTCCGGGGACAGGTATGTGCTGGGGAAGTCAGGTGCACTGCACGGCACTCCCCCGGTAGGTACACGCTCCTCCACCTACGAGTGACCTAATTACAAGGTGCCAGCCGCGCCCAGAGGTGGAGGTAGTTAATCCAAGCGGCCACTCGCTGCCCGTTCCTGCCCCCAAAGATGAGGGAAACCCACACGTTTACAGCGCCGCTGCACCCCGCATGAGCCATGGGGTCGCAATTCTCGTTTCCGTGATCGGGCTGCCAGACCCCAGGTGAGGAGCTGAGTTCATCACCAGAGCAGTCTTCCCATGGGAACCAGTTCCAGGCCGCCAGTAGCCCCGGTTTCCACCCGGTCTGCGCCTGCGCGCTGTCCAAGTCCTCTCCTCTCAGGGTTTAGCGCTAAGGGATTAGTCCAGTTCGCCGCTGTGCGCACTGCGCATGCTCCAGCTCCATCCTTCCCTTCCCCCACCACCCCGCCCTCCGGGAGCCACGCCCAAAAAGTCAAGGCGCCTCAGTTACCAACCGGCTACGTCGCGCCTGCGCTTTGACCCCCCGTTTGCGCCCCAACTCCGGTCGTGCGGCCGCCCGGGGTGGGCTCTGCAGTTGCGCAGCTTGCTCCCCGGCCCTTTTCCCCTCCGCTCCCCGCCGCCTCCTGACGCCGGGCGTGACGTCACCACGCCCGGCGGCCGCCATTACAGAGAGCCGAGCTCTGGAGCCTCAGCGAGCGGAGGAGGAGGCGCAGCGGCCGACGGCCGAGTACTGCGGTGAGAGCCAGCGGGCCAGCGCCAGCCTCAAAAGCCGCCAGAAGTACAGGAGGAACCGGCGGCGGCGTGTGCGTGTGGCCCGTGTGCGGGCGGCGGCGCGGGAGCAGCGCGGAGCGGCAGCCGGCTGGGGCGGGTGGCATCATGGACGAGAAGGTGTTCACCAAGGAGCTGGACCAGTGGATCGAGCAGCTGAACGAGTGCAAGCAGCTGTCCGAGTCCCAGGTCAAGAGCCTCTGCGAGAAGGTGAGCTGTACTACGGCTGCGGACAGCTGCCGCGGGACCAAGCCCGCCAAGGAAAAGGCGGCCGTGAGGAGGGTGCAACATGGCGGAGGCCTCCGGCCCGGGTCCCCCGAGCCTCCGAGACCGGCGCCCATCCCGGCCGGCGGCGGCTTCCGAGCGACCCGGCGCCCCCTGCCTCCCGCGCAGGGATTGGTTGTCGCCGCCACCGCCGCCTAAAATGGCGCCGTTCACCCGACTCCTGGGTTTTTGAGTCTCCCGGCCTTGGCGCCAGACGAGGTGGCAGGGGGAGCGGACACCCTGTGGGTCAGCGTCGTGGACGGTTTTGAGGGTGAGCTGGCTTGGATTCTGCGGCTTGGGAATGGAGCCTGGGCCTCTACGGTGGGCTGAGTAAGAGTCTTTCCGCTTGTACCTAGGCCTAGTTAGGTCCAAAGCTGCCCAGAGGGTCCCCACAGGCAGTCTTGTTAGACCATATCCCAGAACATATCTAAAGGTCACACAACTTTAGTACCCCTTGGTGGCTTGTATTAAACTCACTAAGCGATCTTCTCCAGAAACCAAGGTAAGGGGTGTCTTTAAGAATTTAAAAATTATTCTCTTAACCTAATTTCTACGAAGGTCATGGTGGTAGGTATAAGATAGGAGTTTAACTTATTTTTCATAGTTGGAAGAAATCGGGAATTTGGTGAGTCATACTACATAAGGAGCTTTTGGATTGGAAATCAAGTGTCACTTGAATCTATCATTTATATGCTGACTCAAAGCCTTCTCTAAGCTTAACACACTTGGCATTTTGCCATTTATTTTTAAAATGAACAACATAAAATGGAAGAGCGGTAAATTTTGTATCTTTGTTGCAAAAGTTACTTCATAGTATTTCGTGACTGCCGGTAGTAGTAGTAATAACTGTCGACTGAGATTGTATTCCAGACATTGTGCTTAGTGTTTAAATAATGTCTCACACTGAAAATAGAATGTTGTAGTCCACTTAACCCTAAACTTTATATCAGCTAATTCCGTTTTGTTTTCCCCTAGGGATTGGGGAAACAGGTAGCTAATTTAGCTATTAGCTGTGTGTTGTATTTTTAAATTCTTGTAACTCAGTTTTCTAAAGTACACAAAATGCTGATCTCTGCTGTGAACATTTTAGCTTCCCTTTTCAAAATTAACTTGCAGCATGTCGCTTTAGTACGGAATGGTGGAGTATCATATTAGCATTTTGTATTCGTGAAAAGAATCAATGGAAAACTATTACCCTGATCTGTTTGTGGTTTGATGTGAAAATTAGGTTCATGAGTTTGATGTATATGTTTTCAAGACAGGCTTTTTTAGAAGCCATGTTGTGAATAATTGGAATTTAAGTAAGTCAAATTTAGATTTATTTCTCCCAAGCCTGAACAGAACTACTACTAGTGGATGAGGTGGTACATCATTTGTTGGAGATGGCTTTTAATGGTAGCGATGTATTAAATCTCCTGTTTCTTTGCCCTCTCACATCAAATGAGGTTGGTGTTTATTTTGAAGGTTTAAAATTGGCCTTTCAAAATGAATGTATATTGCCAGGTCTTAATTTCTAGGTACTATACATATACCGATTTTTGGAACTCAGTGCATTATATGACTTTTAAGTCAATAGTTGGCCAGTTGACTAGTCTTTTGAAGAAAACATGGAAAGGAGGGAGGTAATGACGTAACTGAAAGACTGGACTGCGAGTTAGATTTGGACATGAATCCTTCCGCTCCTACTTGAGTAATTGGGACAGACTTTGGGACAACCACTTAACTTGGTCCTTGTTTTCCTGTCTATAAATTAAAATGTGTTCTGAGATTATACAGTCAATTCCGTTTTAAATTAGTGTGTTTAATATTGAACACCTATTGAATATCCAAGATTGCATACTCTTTTGAGGGAAATGAAAAGCAATGAAGAATAAGTATGCTTATTGTCAAGGAGTTATAAATCTAGTTGGAAAGAAAAGCATGGTATGAAAAGGTGTGGGAGATGGAGCATGGAAGTAGAGGGTTGGTGCTGGAAACTGTTGTAGAAGATAAGATATATCATACTGGATGCTAAAGTGGGGTGAGTGAAGCTAGTGCATCTAATATTGCTTTCCACATCTTTGTAAAACTAAGATGTAGTGAGGTAAATCTCCATTGCTTGCTCTGCTTACGCAAATTTTAGTTCTGAGTGCCAAAAAAGATGGAAATAATATTTGAGAGTAGGTGTTTTATATAAAAGTTTCCATGGAATGGATCCGTTTTGGTGGATGTCATTACACAACCTTCATACTGTTTATAACTGGTATTTCAACTTTGAGGATGATATTAAACTTCCAAACTAAATTAATTTGAAGACAGTTTTTTTGAGTATGTGGAATCCATGAACTGATATTTTTTGTACAAGTCTTTCTAATAAAACAAAAGCTGTCTTTCACTGTTAATGTTTGTGTGCCAATGGCATCTGTGGGTGAAAGCTACATATGTGCTCTTTGGTGTGATTGCCTTCTAAAGAGTAATTTTGAAAATTTGAGGGCTAATTTTTTTCATTAGTCTATAATAATAGTATTTTTTTGAGAAAAAAGATACTTGTTTGATAATAGTTGATAAGTTTTTCAATCATAAGAAGGAATGATAATGTAAAAGCCTTCCTTCTACCCACCTAAAGATGCCTGATTTGAAGGGGAAATATTTAAATAGTAAAGCTGTATACCATAAGAGGTCATTGTTATTAAAAAATCCTGAGGCCATTATTTTGTTATCCCATTGACAATTAACAGTGTTATGTGTTCAAAACTGAGAAAATCTAAGTATGCATTTATAGACAAGGGTGAACATGGTTTTTAAATTACTGACTAGCTAAAAAGAATTTTAAGATGTGATTAAGGTTTATATAAAAGCCAAGGTTGTAGTGTATCGTATATTTTGTCATATTGAGGATCATAATTTGTTGATAGTTTAATAATTTGGTGTGCAGTTTTGTCTCAGGCTCAGTTCTATAGTCAGCATTATATCAGTATGACTGGCCTGGTATGTTTCAATCTACAGATTGAAAGGACTGAATAGTATCAACTTGTTTTTGCATTGACTACAGTAAACTTTTATCATGTGACTTCAGCTTTGGTTTAGTGTGGGTATGATTCTTGGCTTTGTGCTTAACAAACATGTGGAGAACGTTGTTTGATAGCCAGACCTTTTTTGTTTTTTTTTTTTTTTTCCAAAGAAGTTCTTTACCTAGGTATGCTGTTTTCCATTGCTCTGCAAGCACTATAAATAAAGTGTAGTCATTAGTCATTAAAATGTTAGTTTTAACATTTGTTACGTGAGTATGGAAATAACAAACTGCTTGCTTCTAATTAGATGAGCTGAAAAATATTTGACCAAGATGACATTCTTATATGAAGTGGGTAATATATTGGTGTATGTATGTACATTTCATTTTAAAGGCTGTTTGGCTCATTTACCTAGAAGTGATTTGAATGTTGAGGACAAACAGGTGAGGGAATCTTGTTACAGAACATTATTTTTATCATACTTTTATAAGATAGTTATTGTTCTCAGTTTCAGATACAAACCAAAGACTCAGAAAGGTAAAGTGACTCGACTAAAGGGGCTAAAAGTGAGATTGCCAAGGCTTGTGGATTCTAAGCCTGATGTTCTCGTATTGCTTCACATATCCCCTTCTCTTTTCAGAGGTACTGTTAATAGTGAAAGATGTAGGTGAATTGGGGCCAAGCTAAATTGGGAAGTCAACACTTTCGTAAAATGAAACTTTTTTTTTTTTTTGAGACAAGATCTTACTCTGTCGCCCAGTCTGGAGTACAGTGGTGCAATCTTGGCTCACTGCAACCTCCACCTCCCAGGTTCAAGCAGTTCTCTTGCCTCAGCCTCCCTAGTAGCTGGAATTACAGGCACCCGCCACTGTGCCCAGCTGTTTTGTATTTTTAGTAGAGATGGGATTTCACCACGTTGGCCAGGATAGTCTCGAACTCCTGACCTTCAGTGATCCACCTGCCTCAGCCTCCCAAAGGGCTGGGATTACAGGATTGAGCCAACACTCCCGGCCAAAACATTATTCAAAACATTATTTTTATTTTCATTGCTTGAAAGTTTCCTGTTCATGTTACGTACTGTTGTCCCACTTTGTCCTGGAAAGAGTAATTATTATTCAGTTTTGGATGTAGCTGACAACATTTGCCCCTCAAATAAGATTGGTGAGATGAAAACCCTAGATAATTTCCCTTGTATTCACAGTATAAATCATGATCCAGAGACTGAGCTCTAAACTATTCTAATAAAGTATAACTGACTTTTTATATTGTTCATTGCAGCTGAAAAATGCCTCTTTTCAGCAGGGCGAGGTGGCTCACATGCCTGTAATCCCAGCACTTTGGGAGGCCGAGGCAGGTGGATCACGAGGTCAGACAGAGACCAATCCTGGCTAACACGGTGAAACCCCATCTCTACTTAAAAATACAAAAAATTAGCCGGGCGTGGTGGCACGCAACTGTAGTCCCAGCTACTCGGGAGGCTGAGGCAGGAGAATTGCTTGAACCCGGAGTCAGAGGTTGCAGTGAGCCAAGATTGCGCCACTGCACTCCAGCCTGGGCGACAGAGGGAGAACCCCCCCACACACACACATGCAAAAGCCTCTTTTCATCCTCTTAGCTTCCACAGTCAAATGTCATGCATGTGTGTATTTGTTTCCTGGTCTCCTAGGCAGGAAACTGTAATGCATCTAGTTTGGAGTTGACTTCATGAGGAAACAGAAAAGGTGAACATTCCCACTATTCAGAAACAGGTTCCCCAACCCTCCCTACGTTCTCCATTGGGGCCAGAATTGTATGTTTTCACAAAATTGGCAGTAAGGCTAAGTTGAAGCTTGTGTACTGTAGAAAGAATGAAGGGACCCTTCAGGAGTATGTGGGATAACATTTGTATTACCAGTCTGGTGTGGCCCTGTTTTATGACAGCAAATATGTTCCCTATCTCATGGTGAGTCAGGTTTGTCAGAGTTACCTGTGAGATATCCTTTGCTTAGTTTGGAAGGGGTGAGTTAGGAAAACTAAGAGACTGGGTTTGGTGGGGTCTTACCAGGCTACTGAGGAGAGAGGCAAAGTTATATGCAATAGGGAGACACTATTTACTCTTTCTACTTTGACCCATTTATCTTATATCATTATCGTCCTTGCCTGAAAAAGCTGTCAACCTCCACTCATACACAAACAGATCTGAATTGGATGAGAACTATGAAGGAGGAAGATTTTTGTTTTTGTATGTGTGTGGGTTTTTTTTTTTTTTTTTTTTTTGAGATAGTCTCACGGTCACCCAGGCTGGAGTGCAGTGGTGTGATCTCGGCTCACTGCAACCTCTGCCTCCCAAGTTCAAGCAGTTCTCCTGCCTCAGCCTCCCACATAGTTGGGATTATAGGTGTGTGCCACCACGCCCAGCTAATTTTTGTATTTTTAGTGGAGAGTCTGGTTTTACCATGTTGGCCATGCTGGTCTTGAATTCCTTACCTCAAGTGATCCACCCGCCTCAGCCTCCCAAAGTGCTGGGATTACAGGCATGAGTCTCTGCACCCAGCTAACTGCTTAATTTCTTCACAGTGCAGTATTATTGCCTGTTTATTTATTGGTCTGTTGTGGATTGTGGTTTAGAATGGATGAACAAGGCAGTGGCGCAGATATGTGTATATCTGAATCTGGGCATTTTTTAAACTAAACATGACCAGTTGGCCAGTCCCTCTTCCACCCTGTGTTGCCACTTCTGCCTTAGTTTAGTCACATAGTTACTACTACAGATGGAGATTTTTACCCTGCTGGTGTTGGGGCTGGAAGAAGGTTGCAAACCTTTGTGCTAGATTGGGACCAGGAGTAGAATGGGAGACAAGCAGTAGCATGTGTTTACCTGGCCAAAGGCATGCCAAGTGTAGTTCACAGGGGTTATGGAGTGTCAGTGATGCTATCGTGTGACAGTGTACATTTGTTTTTGGAACCAATATTTAATAAACCTTCATTGATGCATTATTGTCTCTACTGAACTTTGTCTAAAAAGTACTACCTTATTCTTGTGTATAAGGATTTCTTAGTTTGGTTTTGCTCTAATTAATAGCACAGTTTTGGATTAGTCAGAAGATTGACTTTGTAGTTAATTCCAGATAGGGAATGTTTTAGAATGCTTGTGCCGGCGGTGGTCAAGTAACTTATTTTTCTGCCGCTCATCATCTGTAAATGAGCAATAATGCCCACTATCTCTTTCTTTTGGCTGGCTTTACTTAATAAAATAGGCTTAAGGAATGATTTCGGATGGGGTAGAATTCTAGTAATGAAATCAACCTTAAAGACCCATCTACGCTGGTGGGGCACAGTGGCTCACGCCTGTAATCCCGCCACTTCGGGAGGCTGTGGCAGGTGGATCACGAGGTCAGGAGATGGAGCCCATCCTGGCTAACACGGTGAAACCCCGTCTCTACTAAAAATACAAAAATTTTAGCCAGTCATGGTGGCGGGCGCCTGTAGTCCCAGCTACTCGGGAGGCTGAAGCAGGAGAATCGCTTGAACCTGGGAGGCGGAGGTTGCAGTGAGCCAAGAAACTACATATATAGCAGCATTTCTCAGTTGTATAAGTAGATTAAAACTTTTTTTTTTCTATGCAGGAATGATTGGGAATGTTTAATTCATTCACATATGTAGGTTAGTTGGTAAAGATTGAGTTTAGACTGTTGTGCATATGAGACATAGGGCTTTAAGGATCTTTCCTTTTGGTCAGAGGCAAAGGTGATTATATTGCAGAAACAGACAGGAAAACTCACAAATTTTATATTTTTCTTTCATTACAATTTTAGAATTATCCCTCATTGCCAACATTTTTCTTTTATTTAGGTCCTAAGCCTTAGAGCCAAACAGAAAATCCTAGTTACTAGAGTATTACCTGGAGGGTTAAACTTTTAAAGTACAACCATACTGATTTTAATCAAAGAAGATTGAAATGTTTCATCAGATATTAGCAGTATCTGTTCAGTGTAATTAATGAAAGACAAGTAGTCATGACATATTGGTCAGTGGTGGACTGCATATGATGGTGGTCCTATAAAATTATAATGGAGCTGAAAAATTCCTATCACCTAGTGACCTTGTAATGTCATAGTGTAACACTTTATGTTGTTTATGTTTAGTTATACAAATACTTCACATTATGTTAACAGTTGCCTACAGCATTCAGTACAGTAAATGCTGTACAAGTTTGTAGTCTAGGAGCAATAGGCTATCCAATAGCCTAGGTTCGTAGTAGTCTATACTATCTAGATTTGTGTAAGAACACTCTGATGTTCACACAACAACTAAATCATTTGATGTATCCCTGTGGTTAAGCAACACATGGTTAGTATGAAGAATGTTTTGATAGTTGAAGGAAATTAACTCAAGACTTACTTGCTTCCAGGGCTAGTAATGTGTTCTACATCATGTATCACCCCACCCCTCAAACTGCTAGCCCTATATACCAACTTACCACAAACCTTGGATTTTTTTGCACCATTATCAAAATGACATATCAAAT
Organism: Theropithecus gelada; assembly: GCF_003255815.1. Lineage (NCBI taxonomy): Eukaryota > Metazoa > Chordata > Mammalia > Primates > Cercopithecidae > Theropithecus > Theropithecus gelada. Next base: position 130,624,287 of record NC_037673.1, on the reverse strand, counting down.
CAACCGTTCGTCTTGATGTAAAAACAGTATGAGACAAAATGAAATTCTCTTGGAATATTGAAAAAAAATTTTTTTGCCTGTGAATTTAGTAATTTTACTTCTTAAGAGTTTTCAAATGATTTCAGTTCTTAAACTGAAAAGTGAAATTCAAAAATTAATTGCATTTTTTCCAGTTTTTCTTCTATGTCTTTATATTGGTGGAACTGTCCAGCTATATGGTAAGGATATGAAATGTTAAATTTACTTGAGCTAGAGTTACAATGAACATTAGAATTAATAATCAGACTTTTTTTTTTTTTTTGAGAGAAGGAGTTTTGCTCTTGTTGCCTAGGCTGGAGTGCAATGGCACAATCTTGGCTCACCACAACCTCCACCTCCCGGATTCAAGCGATTCTCCTGCCCCAGCTTCCCGGGTAACTGGATTACAGGCATGCACCATCATGCCCGGCTAATTTTTGTATTAGTAGTAGAGACGGGGTTTCTCCGTGTTGGTCAGGCTGGTCTCGAACTCCCGACCTCAGGTGATCCGCCCACCTCGGCCTCCCAAAGTGCTGGAATTACAGGCATGAGCCATCTCGCCCGGCCAATAATCAGACTTTTAGTAGTAAAATCACTTTCAAAAATGGAGATTCCTTTGTCAAATAGAACTATTAGTAGTACTAAGATTGTAAAGAGGTTATTTGTGTCTGATTTTGAGTTTGATCCTACAGAGAAGACACGTTAGGCCAGCATTGACATTTTCCATCAAGGGCAGAATTGATGATACAAAAACTTGATTTCTGTCTAAGCATGGTGACTCATACCTGTAATCCCGGTGCTTTGGGAGGCAGAGGCTGGAAGCTCACTGGAGACTAGGAGTTTGAGACCAGCTTGGGCAATGTAGTGAGACTACTGTTTCTACAAAACAAAAAATAGGTTTCTTTAGTTAAGTATAGATCATTGATCTGTGATGAATCTGAACGCTTTTTCCTCAGTATAGATCTTGGGGTTCTTCTGTGTTTGACTACCTTCTTTTGAAGGAAACCACCTTTTTTTTTTTTTTTTTTTTTTTTTTTGAGACAGTCTCACACTGTCGCCCAGGCTGCAATGTACAATCTCAGCCCACTGCAACCTCCGCTTCCTGGGTTCAAGCGATTCTCCGGCTTCAGCCTCCTGAGTAGTTGGCATTATAGGCATGCACCACCATGCCCAGCTAATTTTTGTATTTTTAGTGGGGAGCGGGGGGTTTCTCCGTGTTGGCCAGGCTGGTCTCAAACGCCTGACCTCAAGCGATCCACGCACCTTGGCCTCCCAATTACAGGCATGAGCCACTGTGCCCAGCCGAAACCACTTTTAATATATTATACCTTTAGAATATTAGTTATATCATGATTCCTTTCATGTAACTAACAACAAAAGTGAATATTAACCCCAAATATTGGAACTAGTATTTTGAAGCAAGTTATTTCTTGGTATACTTGAGTGCCAGAATTGGTACTGCTATGTGATTAACTGTTTTTGAGACTGAGAAAACATTTTGCTGGACATCTGATGAAATTATCTTAAAAACAGTGCTTGAGTGTTTTCCCTGGAATATAGTGGCAAGAGTACTCTGTTGTCCATCAGAGCCACTTGCTGCTCTCAGATGGCCTTGCTGTTGAATGGCATAATATGATTTTGTTGGAGTACCCAAGTCCTAAGACTTGAAGAATAAGGGTTATTATCTCAGTCTCATCTTTTCTCTGAGATAGCATTTGTTCAAGAAATGTTACCTGTTTTCAATGGTGAAGGGAGTGAGAGTCTGTTTAGGAGTTACTGTATACATTAAACATTGGTGACCAGCTTTTAAAGAATTAGAGGCTAGGCCTAGTGACTTACACCTATAATCCCACCACCTTGGGAGGCCAAGGCAGGAGGATATCTTGAGCCCGGGAGTTCCAGACCAGCCTAGGGAACGTAGTGTGAGACCTTGTCTCTACAAAAAAATTTTTACTTTTTAATTTTAATTTTTATTTTTTGAGATGGAGTTTTGCTCTGTCACCCAGGCTGGAGTGCAGCGGCATGATCTTGGCTCACTGCAACCTCCATCTCCTGGGTTCAAGTGATTCTCCTGCCTCAGGCTCCTGAGTAGCTGGGACCGCAGGCGAGGGCTACCATGCCCAGAATAATTTAAAGTTAATGTCATAATGTTAACGATGCAGGGTTTTTTTTTTTTTTTGAGACGGAGTCTTGCTCTGTCGCCCAGGCTGGAATGCAGTGGCCGGATCTCAGCTCACTGCAAGCTCCGCCTCCCGGGTTTACGCCATTCTCCTGCCTCAGCCTCCCGAGTAGCTGGGACTACAGGCGCCCGCCACCTTGCCCGGCTAGTTTTTTGTATTTTTTAGTAGAGACGGGGTTTCACCGGGTTAGCCAGGATGGTCTCGATGTGCTGACCTCGTGATCCGCCTGTCTCGGCCTCCCAAAGTGCTGGGATTACAGGCTTGAGCTACCGCGCCCGGCCAACGATGCAGGTTTAAGATGCTGATATAAAAAGAAGCTTGAGTAGTTGTCGTGTAATCCTAGGATTTAAGTATAGATTTTAAGATGAAAAACTCTTAGAAAATGGGGAGATGTGATAACTTTTCTTAACACTTGTAGGAGAAAAATTACAAAGCGAAAATGGGCATAGAAAATTTCTGGCTATGTATTTAAAAAAATAAGAGAAAATGCCAAAAAGTTACTTAAAATAACAGTTTGAAATAGTTTATACACATACTTAAGAACATCATCTAGCTCTTAATGATTAGATGTTCAAAAATATACACGGACAACTTGTATAAGAGGAGAAATAACTGATGGTAAATAAACATGGAATAAAAAGTTTGTACTCAGAAATGAAAAATGCCAATTAAATTAGTGAGATCACCTTTTATATCCGAAATAACTGAGAATGAGTATATTCTTTCATTTATTTACTGTATAACAAATTGGCATAATTGAGTTTTATAGTACATATGAAACAAAAAAAAAAGTTAATGCTATTTTGCCCCATAATCCCACAATTAAAGCTTTTTGAAAGGAAATAATTCAAATGAGCAATAATACTGTACATGTATAGGTTTATTTAGAAGGGCATTATGTAGTTTTAAAAAAATCACTTGTGGCCGGGCGCGGTGGCTCACGCCTGTAATCCCAGCACTTTGGGAGGCCGAGGCGGGCGGATCACAAGGTCAGGAGATCGAGACCACGGTGAAACCTCGTCTCTACTAAAAATACAAAAAAAAATTAGCCGGGCGCGGTTGTGGGCGCCTGTAGTCCCAGCTACTCGGGAGGCTGAGGCAGGAGAATGGCGGGAACCCGGGAGGCGGAGCTTGCAGTGAGCTGAGATCCGGCCACTGCACTCCAGCCTGGGCGACAGAGCGAGACTCCGTCTCAAAAAAAAAAAAAAAATCACTATAGGCCAGGCGCGGTGGCTCAAGCCTGTAATCCCAGCACTTTGGGAGGCCGAGACGGGCGGATCACAAGGTCAGGAGATCGAGACCATCCTGGCTAACCCGGTGAAACCCCGTCTCTACTAAAAAATACAAAAAACTAGCCGGGCGAGGTGGCGGGCGCCTGTAGTCCCAGCTACTCGGGAGGCTGAGGCAGGAGAATGGCGTGAACCCGGGAGGCGGAGCTTGCAGTGAGCTGAGATCCGGCCACTGCACTCCAGCCTGGGCGACAGAGCGAGACTCCGTCTCAAAAA